>NW_027492264.1:0-255000 GCF_021521415.1 Bidens hawaiensis | reverse complement strand
TACGCTATGCAAAAGTTACTGAAAAATAAAATATGCAATAATATAACTTATAAAATACACAATGTTGTATAAATTAATAACCCAATAAAAACGATAATTATCACAATTTTTAGCTACTTTTCAAATTAAATGGTGTAAGTAGATTATGATGTATCCATCAAGCACAATAACTCTTTGAATCTATGGGCTGCAGCCTCAGGCAAACAAATGCACACCACCATGGCCCCATTAGAATTAGCCACCCCTTCTGGGAGGAGAACACAAACTTGAGGAGTTGGGGTCAGGTCGAGTGGGCCAACGTAAATGGCCCGACCCCACCCGAAATCCGATGTCTCATACATTGAAAACCGGGTCCATTGGGTGATCGTTAACTTTCCTCCAAATTCGAGCTTAGTTGGCCTATCCACCGCAACATGATCTATTGTTGATCTCAAATACTCTTCTGAAACCCCTAACCTGGCTTCACGGACCAAACGGGTCACATCTTGGAGCGACCCGTGTACAAGGTCGGACACGGTACTAGTGGCACATGCTACACACACCACGTTCCCGTAAAACCCGTCTTTGAGAGGCGGGTTTTGGAGCTTGGGCCGACCGTTGACCGGAAAAGTCAAACGTAGCCCGAAGTCGAGTGGTTTCACGTTTAGAGATTTGACCCATGATCTCCAAACGTGAGCGGCCATTGCGTCAAAAGTGGTGCACCCTAAGCTATCCATGGGTCGGGCCACGCTCTTCAAGTGAGCTTGGAATTCTCGGCTCAACCAATAACATTTTTGAAGTGGTTTCACTTCCCATAAACTATTTGTCAAGTTAGAAATGTCATCGATTTTCATAAACTCGACATGAGGGTACTTAACCATCGGAGGGTCACGAGGCGCAAAAATTTCCCGATCCCAACATGGTTTTGGATCCACAAACAACGAGCCTGTTCTTGCGGTAGAGGCCCAAGCTCCAAGAAATTGCATAGCCCCAAGCCCATCACATATACAATGACAAATCCTTAACCCAAGGCTAAAACCACCACAACTAAATCTAGTAACTTGGGCTATTAACAAAGGCATGTCAATAACCTTATAGTCGCCTTCGTCAGGGAACTTGAAAACCAAATCAGACCAAGCCGGATTGGGAACATTGAGATCGCCCAAATGGTTCAATGACAATTCGGTATGGGCTTGAACCATGAGTGCACCTTGGTTAGGCCCAAAAAATACTTCCAACTTTTTATTTTTGGTCTCCCTTAATCTACCCGAAAAAGGGTAGTAAGGGACCAAAACCTTGGCAAGTGCATCTCGTAAAGTACCCACAACATCATCGATTGAATTTCCACCAGCAATATAAAAGTAAATAGTGGGCGTGAAAACTCGAGCTCCGATGATGTCATCAAGGTTTGAGAGATACAAAGTATCCCCATCTCGAGCCTGAATCGGTCCATTAGGAACAACTGAGAACGATTTGTCTATGGTGATGGGTATATGGAGGTCGGGGAAATGACGCTCTTGGACCCACGACGAAAACGTAGCCATTGGAAGGTGAGGGGTAGGAGAAGTAGAAATTTATCATGAAGATGTCATTTTGTAAGCATATTTGTGCAAGATTATAGGGGCAAGTGGAAAGCCATGCCAAGATGTTGAACTACAAATAAATAGGGGTATAAAATGTTTTATATTGTGCATCCTTTTAAACAAACCTCGCTTAGAATGGTAGTTGAAAAATAATATTTGCATGATGATGAGAGGGTAAAAGAGAGTTTGTTGAAAGTTATTTTGTATCTATGTAACGTGTGGATTATGATGCTTAAAGTTCCATTTGGTTTATCTAACAGCAATATTTTGTTATTTTTTAAATATTTTAGGTTTTCAAAATAGCCTTTTGACATCAGTTATTGGTCAACTCTAAGGTCACATTGCATTATATGAACCTACGTTTAGACCATGTGTAGTCAAAACGCCTCACCCTTAGGCATTCTAAGTCATGTGACATTCCCGTCATCAATGGAGAGTTTTGCAAAAAAGTGACGTAGTGGGCATAATGCCACAATTCTCCTATAATAATTACATATATTCCCCTCTCTCTCCCCTCCCCACACACAAAGTTATTAAGATTCGAGCCATGGCAGCGTTTTATAGAAAACGCCTATTCAAAAACGCCAAGCCATACCGCCTGGGGGTGCCCTTGACGTTTCCACTCCAAAACGCCTAAAAGAGGCTGGACTACGCTTGGTTGAAGATCATATATTGTGATAATCAAATGAGTGGATACATAGTTGCATCTTATAAAGTTACCACTAAAGTTATTCAAGGATTTTTATTTTACAATTTACTGTTTTATATGTGGTTACAAACTAATATTACCTTGGCCGACAAGTGTCTAGGACCAAGTCAATCACCGAAGATGTGGTTAGCATATAGTCATTGTGGTTACAAGCGGGTTCTATTTATGATTGGCTACTTATAAGTCAAGCTTAAGCTCTTGTAAGTCAAACGAACTTGACTCATCTCGTGAGCACTGCTGATTGCAAGTTACACTTTCAACAAAGCACATAACAATCCAATTACAAACTCCCCAATTCACATAATTAAAGAAAGATAAAACAAACCACACCATAAACAAAAACTAGAATAATTTTAAAACAATAACATCCATAAAAGAGTCATTTCTACTTTCTACCAAAAACACAACTTGCCTACAACTCTGCAATGTATAAAGTAAAAACCCAAAATCGTTCTCAAAGTAAATTTCCAAACAAAAACTGTAAATGTAAACTTTCGCTATGTGAAAACTCTTAAAATATTACCAATTGGTTTAAAAACAAAATCTTACCAAACAGGCTGTTGGTTGTAGTGTTTCTTCTCCTTCTTAGCCGCCACTAGTCTTGCACTTCTTGCGATGCCTCACTTGTAGCCTGGGCGAAGCTATGTGGGGACCGGGGGTGGCCCCAGCCACTGCCGTTTTCTCCATTAGTAAAGTAAATTTCGCGATTTTTCTTGAAAATTTTTATAGGTATTAAGCGCGGTCACCCGAGATGTATATTTCCAAAATGCTACCGGTCACTAGGGCTGTAAACGAACCGATCAAACACGAACAAGGCCTTGTTCATGTTCGTTCGTTAAGAAAATATTGTGTTCACGAACGGTTCACGAACACTTACCGAACAAGATTTTATGTTCGTGTTCGTTTATTAAGAAAATTAATGTGTTCACGAACACAAACGAACAAATATAAAATCGGTAGAGGCTAGAGAATAAGACCGATGTATTCATCAATGTAAATATTGAAAGCCCGTAAAAGAATCGAATGAACACGAACAGTGGCATATTCGTGTTCGTTCATTTAACTTTATAATTAATCGATCAAATATTTATGTTCATGTGGGTTTATTTAAAATGGACATTTGTGTTCGTTTATGTTCGTTTGTTTAAAATCTAAACAAACATAACTAAGCAAAGATAAATGAACACAAATAAACATAAACGAACCAATGTGAATGAACACAAACAAACATAAACAAACTTAAATCTGAAAACACATAAATGAACACAAATTAACAAATAAAAAACATTTAAGCAGATGCATATCTAGATAATATTTAATTATTTTCTATCAATACGTAAACGAACGTTCATGAACATAAATGAACGAACGAAACATTTGTTCATGTTCGTTCATTTAGTTAAACGAACACAAATTTTGTGTTCATGTTCGTTCGTTTATTAAATAAAAGAACATAAATGAACTTCCCGCCGAACGGTTCACGAACAGTTCGCCGAACGTTCGGTTCGTTTACAGGCATACCGGTGACTACTAATTTTTTTTAAATATAATACCTCATCGTTTGTTTTTTTAAAAACTTTGCAATATTTATAAACAAAAGTTACAAAATAGTAGTCGAATAGCAAAAGATTTATTTTATAAATATTTTAGGTCTTTGCAATTCTTCTTCTAGGTATTCACCCTTAGGGATGAGATCAGTACCATACCGGTGCCGGTGCCGGTACCGATACCAAAATATTCGGTTCGATACCGGTATTGAATGTAAAATTTGAGATATACTGGTAACAAAATTCAAAATTTGGTATCTATTCGGTACCGACGGTACCAAATCTGTACCGATATTGGTACCGGTATCAATACCGAATTTACTTATCCCTACTCACCCTTCCTCTCGCATCATCATGAATATTTTAGTTCTTTGTTGGTTAACAAAATAATTTTGTTTTTTTAATTGTAAGAACAATTGTTTGAATAAATGAAGAAAAATTAGATATATGGATGTCAAATTGTTTGATACGACCCGACCCGAATCACCAACACGAACCGAATCGTCAGCCCGAAAATTTTTTAGTTTGTGACTTCGGTCACCCCGTGACTAAGCCCAAGCTTCCCCACTGCTTGTAGCGGCTCTGGCAGCGGCATCCAATACAGTTACAAATCCACATTTTGTCTGACAAAATGGATTTGCTTATTTTTTTATTCGTAGACGGATGGGCCAGAATTGCCACTCTAATCTATAGAGTTCTTTTGGGTAACTAAACATAGACACCGTCTACGTTCAGATAAGCTGAGTATTTCATGAGGAAAATAAATAGCTAGTTTGTAGTGAAGAATCAAAAAAAGACTTAAGTAAAATAGTTAATCACTGAAAAACAAGGGGTCAGCTTTCATATAATTTAGATGTTTGTAGGGATGATGTATGTGGAGACCACCCAAGTGCAACTTTCATTCAGAAAAGGCCAGTCAGAACTTATAATATATGTAATTGATTTAATTTTCATTATATGCGGAGTGAATTAGTTAGGGGTGAGCAAAAAACGGTTCGGAACTGTCAAAACAGAGGAACCGGAACCGAACCGGTGCCTCAGAACCGCTAATGTGTGTACCGGTTCGGTTCTCGGTTCTCAGAATTTGCATTAAACGGTTCCCGGTTCGGTTCCGGGTAAAACCGGCGGTTCTAGACTTGGAACCGAAGAACCGGAATATTCAAAACGTTTTAAATAAATTTACCAATCCTCATTTTTTATAGAGTAACTTATTAACCGGCATCTATTCAATCATTTTTTAATTCAAATCTTCTTTCTTTACGTTCAAGAACTAGCAACCATGATCAATTTTGATTTAAGCTATCAAGGTAATTTAACATAAAATGATATGATCTTCCATTAATCTATCGTTGCTAATGATTTATTTAACTTCAACACTTAGGTTTTAATAACGGATGTTCATGTTGTAATCTAAATTAGTTTTACCATGAAAGAAGACATACAATTGTATAAACTTTTTTTCAATTTGCAAATTTTGCATAACTCATTTGATAAATAAATGATCGAACCGGTTCTAGCCAGAACCGCTTAGCGAGAACCGGCTTTAGCGGTTCTAGAACCGAACCGGTTTACTATAATAGTTTCCGGTTCCGGTTCTATTTTTCACTCATTTTCGGTTCCGGTTCGGTTCTCGCGGTTCTGAACCGTTGCACAGCCCTAGAATTAGTTAACGTTAACTTAAACCTCTATAAATCCGATTGTGTTTTCTCTAACCCTTAACTCTTTACTTATTTGTGTTTATTATTATAAGTTGTTAAAGGAGTTTAACAAAGTCATTAGCTAGCTAAAATTGAATTAAAATATAAGAAACACTATCCCCACTCCTAGTTTTCTATAAGAGATTATAGAGCTCCCGTTCGTTTGATTAAAACACCCGACAAAAGTCGTTAACGGGAGAATCTTCCACAATTATCTTGAAAATGGGGTGGGGGTGGGGGTGGGGGTGAGGTTAGAAAATAAAGAACTTTTGGTATAAAATAATAGGATCAATAAAATCATTACTTCTTATTATAAGACAGCTTGATCCTCTCAATTATGGACCGTTGAAGCATTTTTTTTTTCAATTACTCTTCATTGTATTTCCTTGTTAAACATGTTAAACCACAAACGTATTTCCTATTTATTTTGTAATTCTCATCTTTGTAATACAAAAGCAATCATTATTGAATCCTAGATCATATAACTGGCTGTTAACTCTGTTTATTTTCTAATGACTTGGCTTGTTGTGTGACAATTACTTGGCATGACATGGATTTCTTCAATTTATTTAAATTTTAAATGTAATATTTAGATTAAAGTGTTGTGCATGCCGAATATACCCTTCTATATATTTGTCAATTATGTCGCAACCAATTAAAACTTAACCCACAACCACCATCACACATCATTCGGCCATCACTAGCATTTTTAGACATTGAACACTTGTCAATATCTTGTTGTGATGATGATTCTACTTCCTAGCTTAAACCAAGTAAGCTCACATGCTAACGCCTCAAACTAGTCTATATCATCCAGATCGTCTAGAACAACTAGAGCCTTTAGACCACACATAATCTTTTTTTTCTCTCCCATTTTTTCCCATTAGAAACCGCTTCTACAACTATGCTTTGATCATTTAACACAGTTGAAAGTACTTGTTTTTGCAATTCCTTCGAGCCAGAGCCTTTTGAAACTTATCTGACATTCTCAACAAAGCTATTACCTTCAAGCCAATTGGATATATGATCGAAAACAGATCTTGCCAACGTGGTCTTCCCACCACCTCCCATCCCCGTGGTCCCTACTATGCGAATTAATATCATCAGAATCAATTTCTATAGATGCAACTATATTCTTTACCCGGGTACCCATGCCTACAAACTTCCCATCAACGCTCGAATAGATGAAATGTGAATGTAGTAAACTATCTTTAACAATTTGTTGGATGAATTTTGCTTCATGCTTATTTGTTAAAGAAGATTCAATCAGATTACAAGAAATCCCACTTGAACATAAAATTTCAAATCTATAACATACAATCGTTAATAAAGTGCAAGAAAATAGCTAGGAAAATCTTGTTTAGCATGAATTTTGAGGATCGATATGACACTATTTTATTTTCCTTGAGATTTTTTAGGTAATGAAAATTTTAATATACATTAATCATCATAATAAAAGCATTTCTGAACAAGAAATCTTTTATGTAGTTTGTATAAAAACTTGAATTTTATTTTATCATCATTTGTTATTTTTTAATCAGCCTGATATTTAGCCCAACTCATTTTGTCAGGACACAAATATTGCCTCGAAAGTCAAATTCATGTCTGCGCCACTACATACAACTGTAAATGAAGTAATATCATGAGATATAGGAAATACCCGTCAATGGTGTTCTTCAACTCCCACCTAGCAAGGCCTACTTCATCTTTCAACATCATCTTCATTTTCCTGTTTGTTAAGGTTCAAAACTTTCTTAGTATTAACAAATCAGGAAAGTTATTCTACTCTAAAGCACATTTTATTCAAGTGAACATACAAAAATGTAGTCGTTACCCGATCTACATCTTCCAACGTCCTCTTTCTCTTCCCCTTTCCAACAGGTTTTGAAAAAGGCTTCTTCAACCACTCTGCTTTGGTGGCGCACTTCGATTGGCTCTACATCATAGAAGATGGGGGTAAGCCTCTGCTCCGTCGTCTCCTAGCACTCTATAATCTGCACAACCATGTCTAAGCACCGTGATGAAGATGCATAGCTCTTGGAGAAAACAATGATGTAAAATCTTGACTCTTGAATGGCTTTGATGAGCTACTCATTGATCCTTTGCCCTTTCTCGAGTTTTTCATCATCTTTGTAAGTTATAACGCCTTTCAGTTGAAGAGCATAATAGAGATGATCAACAAAGGTCTTGAGGAAAAGACATCATACATGAAGCTCTTTTGAATAGATGAAGCGGAAGCCGTTGAATGCAGTTTGAAGGATTGAATGAAATGAAATATTTATCTCAGGAAATTTGTATGACTGAAGTGAATAAGCTTTTAAGATTCAAGAAACAAAGATAGTACAATTAAGTGGAGAACTTGCGACCCAGTAGGATTCTCCATAATGCTTATGCGCCTGTAAGTTCACAATTACGTTCCGCACCATAATTGCTAGTTCACCTCACAGATCATTCTACTAATCTCCCATTGTAGTCATATTATGTGTGTTTCTTTCCATTTTTTTTTGTATTTCTAGTTTTCCTTTGAACTAGACTTGTCAAGTCATGGAACTATTTGCGTGTGCAACAAGTTATTGAAGCAATCATTGTAGGTATACACAAATTCTTATCAACTAACGTTTTACTTATTAGTAAATCCTAGAAATCAAGGTTTAGGAATCTTAGGTTTTCTTAAGGTACAAAAAGAAAGTCAAATCCTAAGCAATATGGGTATCTTAATAATTTGGGTCCTTTGTTGGTTAAAGCCTAGGAATTTCTAAGGAAGCCTAATTCGCTAAAACCACGTTCTCTATACCAACCTGTCACACCCCGACTAAGGGGTGGACATGACGATTGAAAACCAACCTAAACACAAAGGAAATAAGATAACAAGTTTATATTAAGACACTAGGTCGTGGTTACAATCAAATGTCAAATACAACTACAAAGCTAGAAATTCAACTACATCTAATTAGGGGATAGGCTCTACTATATCCATTATGGCTTCTTCATGTTAAGCTCTACAGCATGATGCAAGTACTCTAAAAAGGGTATCCTATCTCCAAACAATAATTCTCTATATTTCCACATCTTGAGAAGAGGTATCTGAACGCATGTTTAAAAATAATGGGTCAACTAAAAAATTAGTGATTTCATGAGTTAAGTTATAAAACATGCGTATAAAAATAAGTTAAAACGTAGGGTGTACATTAAGCATGTTCACAATCAAACCTGTGCCCACAACCCGTGAACATCAAAGTAATATATACCCCTTCCCCATACCCATATTTGTTATGGGTCAAATTTACTTATGTCTGCCAACATAAGATACAAAATGCACGGATATATGTCACAAGATAACCATTTATCATTCGGTGGGAGGTCGTCCGTGATATAGGCCCACTGGGGGGGGGGGATAGTACTACCCATACATCTCTTTGCTCCCAAGGGAGTTAATGATTGTGCTACAAAGCCGGGGATTGTTTATGGCAGCTAAAATGGTATTGATTAATAATACACCATTAATTTTAAAAACATATGGAAGCATGTATCCACCCGAATTTAATTTAAGAAAAAGGGTAGTGCATTAACTCACAATGGTCTATACATGAAGATAAAAATGCTAAAGAAATCTTGTATGCTATGTTGAAATAGCTCCAGATTAAAAGCATCCCTATATCCATATAACGAGTCACAAAAAGTAATATGTTCCATTTCATATGTGCTCGTGACCTAACTAGGTTACAATTATGCATATACTTATGTTATTTGAGGTCATGATTGCATATTGTGATATAGTTGAGTTTCTTGTACCTTATGTCTGTGAATATGTGGCCATGATAATGGAGAGAGTTTAGGAAAAAAAATGTTTAAAGAAAACATAAAGATTTGTAGGTCCCTAAATGCTAGATCTGACAAACGAACGTATTTTTTTCTTGATAAGCAATCGAGACGTACCGTAAAGATAATAATGGATAATGAACGACTCCAAAATCGGTTTAAAGGATTGATAATTTTAGACGTATTGATCCCACCAAAGGTGAGTTTCCCTTGGGTGGTTGATTACACCGAACAAACACACACATAAAACTAACAAATGTACCCTATTTATACATAAAGACAAATATTCTTGAAGTTCTCCTCGTTGAAGATAAATGCGTGCCCCGAAGCTCTCGTCTCGGATCCAGAATTCTCGCTAACTTTACCATTGATCAACAATATAAATAACAAGTTTCGCCACATTGATATCATAACTCACAATTTTTTGGCCTTACAAGATTACATGTGTATTTGGATGATTTACATTGGGCTTTCGGTTTACCTTTGATAATTTGTAGAATCGTAATTCTTATTATGCCTCTTGAATAATTACAGAGATATTATATAATGCAAAGTTACCAAACTAAATTCACTAAATAAGGTAACCGAATAATTATAAACAAGGTGACATATATCGTGTGTCTTCGTCATATCAATCATATTTCTTCCGCTAATATTCCCCATCTGTTTTAACGGGAGTATGAACACACGTTTAAACTGGACCCAATTGATTCGAACAGTTGTCGTGGAAGACCTGATTGATTCGAACAATTTTCGTGTAAGACCCTTGGTAAAATGTATTGAACCTTTTTCTTGACAAAGTGTATATCCATTTAAATATGTTTCATCTTCTGATGTTGTATCGGATTTCCTGAAAGGTATACCTTAGAGATGTAATCACAATGTATAATTGTGGCTTTACGAACGGGATTGGCGACCCCCTGTATTCAGCTTCAGCACAGAGCATGACAAGTTCTGATCATGTTTCGAGGACCATGATACTAAGTTGTCACTAAGAAAGATACCATAGGCCGAAGTAGACCAAAGTGTATCAGGACATCTGCCCCAGTCCGTGTCTGAGTATATGGTGAGAGCATAAGTAGATGAAGCTGAAATACGAATACCTATGTCTATAGTACCATGAATATATCTCAATAAGCGCTCCATGAATGAAAGATGTGAGTCACCGGGGGGGGGGGGGGGGCATGCATAAACAAGCAAAGCTGTTGGACCGTGTAAGATATGTCCGGGCGAGTAAATGTTATAAACTGAAGTGCCCCGACAACACTACGATAAAAGGTGCCGTATGGTAAAAGTTCCCCCTCAGTAACACTAAGCTTAGAGCTAGTGTCTACGGGAGTGGGACACGGTTTACATGCCTTCATGGATGCTCGATGCCAAATATCCCGTGCATATTGCGACTGGGATAGAAAGATGTCGCGATTATCCTGAGTAACCGAAATGCCAAGGAAGTGATGAAGAGGCCCCAAGTTAGACATAGCAAATTCACTGCATAACCGTGTAATAATGCGATTACGAAGTGCACTAGTAAAAGTGGTGAGTACAATATCATTGACTTAGAGAAGCAAGTACACTATTCTTGAATCCCCATGATAATAAAAATGAAGAGAATCGGGTGTACCATGCCCGAGGAGCTTGTTTTAAACTATACAAGGAATTATTCAATTTACACACGTGGTGCGGGAAGTTTTGATGGACGAATCCAAGTGGTTGTTGAACAAACATGGTTTCTTGTCAGTCCCATGTAAAAATGCATTTTTCACGTTTAACTAATACATAGGCCAAGCTCCTGAAACGGCTAGGGACAGAACCCTACGTATAGTTGTCGGTTTAACAACCAGGCTGAATGTCTAGTGCAATCAATACCTACCGTCTGAGATTTACCATTGCAAACCAATCGATCTTTATATCTATCCAAGGATCCATCGGCTTTGAATTTGTGGCGAAAAAGCCACATGGATCGAATGACCTGGCTGTTCGTCGGTCAGGGAACCAAATCCAAAGTTCATCGGTTAGGGAACCAAATACCAAGTGTGATTAGCCTGTAATGCACTAAATTCGTCATTCATGGCATGCAACCAATTTGGATCCGATAAGGCCTTAATATAGGAGGTGGGGATAGGTGAGACGGTAGATGTGGCTGCGAGATTATATTTTGGATTAGGTTTGACGATCCCGGTTTTAGATTGAGTTCGATGGGGTGAGCATTTGTTGGTGCATGTTTTGTAACAGATGATCTTTAGTGTTTGATAGAATTGAGAGCAAAGGTCAAGGGGGAGTCTGTTGGTGCATTTTGTGACCGTCGCTATGCAATTCTGACCAGCGTAGACGAAGTGGTGAAGTTAGAACAACTTCTCCATAGGTGAAGTTAGAACAACTTCGCCATAGGCGAAGTTAGGACAACTTCATCTACAGGCCCAAGCCCAAGCCCGTGAAGTTGGTTTATCTATATATATGTGTGTCATGTTTAGGTTTTAGTTTCCAGATAGTGAGAGTATTTTGTGCTCAGTTAAATTGTTTAGAGAGAAGAAGAGAGGGCGAGTCTAGTGGGCAGACCCGGGGTAGAGCTCACCTCGGGTCGGTCGTAGTTTGATTTCGTGTTTGATATGTAATGTGTTTTGGTTATTATATAAAGGATCTGCAGATTCGTTTATCCCATTCGTGTGCTTGTTTGTGAGTAATCGTGTTCTTCGTCTACAACACCATAAACGAGTCTAGGAGGATTCCACACTCCTAGACATCGTGTGAATCTCGTATCGATCACCGACACCACGGGGGGACTTAGAAGTGGTATAAGAGCCTTAGGCTCTCATGCTATGGTTCGAGATCTGCGTTTTGGTGTTTTTGGCACGTTTCAGATCGATTTTTGGTCAGAACAGCCGTCAACGGCGAAGTTGTCGCTAAAATTTTAGGTTTTTGTCGAAGTTGAGAAAGGCGAAGTTAAGAATGGCGAAGTTAGCGGATGAGTTAAAGATTGGTGAAGTTATAACTAGGCGAATTTAGCGAAGTTATAACCAGGCGAACTTAATGAAGGCGAAGTTAAGGGCGAAGTTGACAAGCGAAGTTATGCGAAGTCAACGTGTGAAGTTTTCAGGTGAAGTTAACGATATTGTTTTCCTTTTCCTCCGACGTTCAAGATATGGTATTTCCAAAAAAAAAATATATTTTTGGGAAATTTTCTTGAACAAAAATTTTCATATGTCATTCATATGAAGAGAGGATCATTGAGGAAAAATTTGGTGATAATATTTTTTTTGAGTTTTCGTCCGAATGGTCGGGTTTACACGATTATTGCGAATGGGATATTAATTGAAGATGGAAATTGACACATGGAGGCTTGGTTAAGCTTTTGATTATTATTACAGGGCATGTGTGTTAGATTCTGTTAAGGTGGTTTTGTGATGAAACTGATCATTTGTTGCTGAGTAGTTGAAGATTGAATCTTATCTTACTAGACGAATGGTTGAGATGATCGATTAGGCACCGGGATGCAGGTCAAAGATCTCGATCAATATAGTTCGGAGGAGCTAACACTGAAGGGGAGATCTGATATGGAAGACACCGGGTGATTGGTAGATTTGTGAAGCCACAAGACAGTTTCAGACACTGCTGGTTGAAGACAGGATTGATGTTGCATGTGTATGTGAAGTTCAAGTTTGAAGATCACAGTGCAATCGAGTCCTACCAGAAGAAAAACACAGAATATCATCAGTTAAGGGGGAGTCTGTTGGTGCATGTTTTGTAACAGATGATCTTTAGTGTTTGATAGAATTGAGAGCAACAATCAAGGGGGAGTCTGTTGGTGCATTTTGTGACCGTCGCTATGCAATTCTGACCAGCGGAGACGAAGTGGTGAAGTTAGAACAACTTCTCCATAGGCAAAGTTAGAACAACTTCGCCTACAGGCCCAAGCCCAAGCCCGCGAAGTTGGTTTATCTATATATATGTGTGTCATGTTTAGGGTTTAGTATCCAGATAGTGAGAGTATTTTGTGTTCAGTTAAATTGTTTAGAGAGAAGAAGAGAGGGCGAGTCTAGTTGGCAGACCTGGGGTAGAGCTCACCTCGGGTCGGCCGTAGTTTGATTTTGTGTTTGATATGTAATGTGTTTTGGTTATTATATAAAGGATTTGCAGATTCGTTTATCCCATTCGTGTGTTTGTTTGTGAGTAATCGTGTTCTTCGTCTACAACACCATAAACGAGTCTAGGAGGATTCCGCACTCCTAGACATCGTGCGGATCTCGTATCGATCACCGACACCCCGGGGGGACTTACAGCGTTATTATTGGAAACGGTTTGGGGGGTGTGGGGAGATGGGTAACGAAGGAGTCTGGTGTAGGTGTAGTGGTGGTTGGGGTAGGCGAATTGGGAGGGGTTGTAGGTGTTGTTTGTGTTTGGTGTGGGTTGGGTGTGGACTGGGTCGAAGAAAGGGGTGTTAAGGGAAATGGAGGCCGGTCGGTTGTGATCAGAGGATTTTTAGGTGTTGGTTGTGCTGGAGTTGGATTTGAGGGGGGGTGAGGTAGGAAACTGATAGTTGGAGTGTATGATCGGGTGAGGTTAAAAAAAATAGGAGCTGTGAGATGGAGCGATGGTGGTAAAAGGGAATGACTGTTCATTGAACTGGGCATGCTGAGAGATATGAACACGATCGGTTTGGGATCGTAGCAACGGTAGCAACGAAAGTCGGATGTGTATCCTAAGAAAATGCAACAAGTGGATCTTGGCGAAAGTTTATTTGTTTGGGTAGCAGACAAATTTGGGTAACATTCGCACCCAAACACTCGTAAGTGATCGTACGACAAGTGGCAATGGTATAGGACACATGCAGGGGTTTGAAAGTGGAGGAGTTTCGTAGGAAGGATGTTGTGAAGATAGGCTACGGTTTGAAGGGCTTCAATGAGGGAAGCCGAGCATGGATGAGGAGAGCACAATGATATCATTAATGCGCTGGATCATGTGTTCAGCTCGTCCATTCTATTGGGAAGTTTGAGGGCAAGCAAAGCGAAATAAGAGTCCACTTGTTTAGGCAAAGGACTTGAAGTAGTTATTATCGAATTCACCTCCAAGGTCACATTGGAATGTTGTAATATGAACGTTGAATTGGGTATTAATAAGTTTGTGAAACTTAACAAAGGTTGGAAAAGTTTCAGATTTAAATATTAATGGATATACCCAAATATAATTAGAGTAATTGTCTATTAGAACCATGTAGTGTTTGTAGCCATAATTGCTAGGGACAAGGGATGTCCATAGGTTACAATGTATAATATCAAATGGTTTAAGAGTAATAGACATCAATTCATTAAATGGTAAACGTTTGCTATTGGAAAGATGACATGATGAACAAAATAGAGAATCAACTGTTTTATTACATTTTTGTCACACCCCAACTTAGGGACTAGACGTCTCCGCCGTGTAGCTCAGTTGGTTAAGGGAGCGTAAGACTTGGAACTATAACCTAGAGGTCGTGGGTTCGAAACCGATCCTAAGCACCAATCGCCTTTCCGCTGAGTGAGGCTGATTTACCTCTCACGTGATGGGCCTGGGACGGTCTGGCGTGAGCCGGTTTGTGTGTCCGGAACAACACGTTTTGGAACTATAACTTAGGGCCTAGACGTGTGATTAATAGTTGGGTATATGTTTTGTAAATATATCAGAGTTTAAGGTTGTAAAGCAGAAGTTATGATTAAATATTAATATATTTCAAAAGATGGGGATTAAACACCCGTTAGTTGTTACAAAAGTGTTTGAAGACGAAAAACATAATTTAAATTATTCTAATGGCTACCCATCATCTCCAAACATCTAATCTTGATTACATGTAAAAAAACAGTTTATAAAATACGTCAGCAACGCATGCTGGTGAACACATTGACACAAAATATTTAATTACTTAATTATCCCCTCTGGACATCATAGGCCTTGGCCAACGTGGCTTAGGAAACAATCAAGTTCTAAAAGCCTGAATAACTATTACAAACTCCAGCTCAAATTGAAACCGCCTAGCGAACACCGCAAAGTTCGAGATCGTGGCCACTACCTATATACACAAGATTATCCCCACTCTAACATCGTAGATCCGGCCCAACGTGGCGGAGGCATAGTCAGGCGTGGTGCGGTGTGCCTAATGTATGTCTAACCACATATGAAAGGATTCAGACAAACGTATCTGATAGCCTGAGGGTCAGCGATTACCTTTGTCTATAATATTTTAGGGATACATAATCCCATGTAATCATTTAAAGATTCAATTTAAAAAGTTGTAAAGAGTTTGACTATATTCTCCTTTGTTACCTCGGACCTATAGTACGAGAATAACCTTTTATAAATACTAGATCAACGAGCTAGCTTTAGACCTTTAGTCTATTTGCATAATCATTACCTTGATAATCATTTCTCTTTTATAAAATACTTGGACCTTTAGTTCAAGAGGTTTCATCATTTAAAGACTATCTTTCTTCTTCACGAAGAAATGTATATACTATGTTTCTTATTTCTTAAGAAACATTGTAAAATATTTATAATCATAAAGAAATAATATTTTATCTATACCCTCGTCTTATGAAAACTATGTTTCACTTTTTAGTTGGTCAAGGTATAGATTATACCCCCGTCTAGGGTCTAAGCCATACATAATAAAATAATCGGGCAGAACCCCTACCTTGTATGGCTATGTTATAAGAAATTCCTAGGCTTGAAGCGGGTAGCACTTCTATTTGTCGGTTGGTGAACGAGGAAAAACGAACAGAATTCCTACACCTTGCATGCACTCCGAGAAACGAACGTCTGAACATCGGAATCGTGGCTCGTATTTCGAGGTAATGTGTGAGAGTAAAGTGTGATGGGATGACTGGAGCCTCAACCCATGGCTGCCTATTTATAGACAAAAATTGTGCTCCTTCGCGCCGCGCAAAGGGCTTCTATCATGTCCGTTCGCGTAGCGCGAAGGACCACTTAACCGCTATTGAAATCTTTTGTCCTTCGTGTATCGCGAAGCACTCGTTCGCGTCGCGTGAAGTAGAGCTATAGATTTGATGTGTCAGCTAATAGGCTTGCCACGTGTCACCATGTGGTGACACATGACCTATGAAGTGCTGCCACGTGTCGTTATCTGGCACGGTTACTTCATGACTACTTCGCGTAGCGCGAAGTAGTTCTTGTTGGTTCATTTGCATCGCGCGAAATGATCAAAGTTCCAAAATTCCCATTTTAGTTCCTTGAATTCTGATAACTTGTCACGTCTTGGTCTTGCTTCCATTTTCCAAAAATTCTAAGGCGGCTCGTGGCGATGAGAGCGTGCGAAGTGCAAAGTGTGCCATCAAAGCGCCACATTGCTTCCATCACCTGAGCCCGTCAGGTGCTTCGCACCCTTCACTAGGACCACTGGGTGCATGCTATGCATCAACGAATATTGTAAGTCCCGAATCTGGATCACTACAAGATGATATCAACCCAAACACGATGTTAGTGCGGAATCCTAACACCGTGTTGATTCAAGAACGAGAACAGATGAACAATATAAATATGATGAACACAATAATACTCCAAATGCACACGATTATATTATTGAATCGTCTGGTACATGAGTTTGCTCTCTTGATGGTGGCTACTACCGATTCCATACTGGTTAACCCTAACTAATGACTAAACATTAACTATATATAGGGTTTCCATATACAAAGCCCAAATGCCAAGCCCAACTAAGCCTATTGGTGTTACTAGATAGGGATTTCGGTATTACACCATCACAACCATAATGCAATTCTTCAACTCGTATTCGCTTATTTCACTTTAGTCTTGATCATATCATGGCCTTTTGATATGCGTCAGTCTAAACAAATTATGACCCAACAATCTCCCCCATAAAATGATGCTTTCAAAACTTTCAGAATCTTTACTTGAACATAATCAGTAACTTCAACATCTGCATCCAATACTCTACCATCTCCCCCTTTTTGATAGCATCGTCCAATTTGAATATCAGATACTTCATATGCTTCCGTTGCTAGAAATCAGTCTTGAAAGAGCAATCAACTTTGATAGAAAGATCAACCAAAATATTTTAAAAACAATTACATAAAACAAAATAAGACAGGCATATTTTTTTTTTTTTTAATTTTCTTGAAAAGACTTGAAATGAGATCATACCAGCTAAACCAACTATAACATGCATAACCGACATCAGATTTCATGGGGTGAAAACAAAAGCCTGATCCAAATTTAAAACCATTTCTTAACCCATTTTGTTTCGACAAGAGTAATCATGATGTAAAATTAAAATAAATAAAATGGAATAAAATAATATAGACAAAAATAAAACCAAAAACAGCAAATAAAACAAATTTAATCACCCGGTCTTCTTGTAATTTAGCAAAAATTTGGGATCAAATTTCAGTTTTGATAAAATCGTCCCCCTTTTTGAAAAGATCCGAACATGGAATCATATTGTTTAAGGTGTTGTCACAAAGATTCATGTTCAGCGTTAATATGACATAAAAAGACAGGTTGATAACAGGTATAACGAACTTAGCATGATTTTCATTGCCTCAATGATATGAATTAGGTTCAGTTCGGCATAAAGCTTAGATGGACATCACTCATGGACCTGTGATGCCTCCTATCTCTTCTCAATGATTATTTGGCTTTCCCCATATCATCTCAATTGACTCAACCCCCTAGTGCTTGATCAAAAGACTTTTATATATAAATACATAAGAATTTAAGCTTTAAGGTTGAACGTTGGACTTACAAGTCAGTGAACTAACAAGCCTTTCATTCGAGACATGACATGACTTACTTGTGTGCCCCCATATCTGTAGTTCTAGTTTGACCCTATAAGCTTTTAAAACATAGACTTTAATAATATAACGAAAACTCTTTTGTTGATTTTTTTTAATAACAATAGCTTAATAACACAATATTTTTGGTGATCAAGACACTAACGGGCTCGTTTATGACTGGGTAATTGCTTTTCTGCCTATCCTTCGGAGAGATGTATATGGAGACATGCACATTTCTTCAAAATGACTCTCCACAGTAAGTTTAGCAAATTTAATATATATCACTTCAACTTTTACGCATCATGGAAATCTACCATACAAATCAATGACTGTTCTAGAGCCTTTTAAGCTTAATAACTTCACCCGTTAGGTACACAAAAACAATTTATCTATCATTTTCCAAGGGTTGGATCAATTTTCATTTGAAAATATTTTGAAGCTTCTAAAAAGCTGTTAACTGAATAATAATATCACTTCCCAGAAGGTTATAGAAGACACATATGTTAAGAACTTAGTCACCCCGATCACTCTTCAGTTTTCAGGTAAATGGCTATCCCGTATGACCACTAGTGGTTAACAGGACCAAACACATATGAGAATGTGTGTCCCTCCAACATGGAATTACCGACATAATTTTAAGTGAAAGAATTCAAAACACGAAAACATATCACAATCGCCCCAGATGCTTTCAGTCTTTAGATAAATGGCTATCCTGTGAATCTACGAGTAGATCACCGGACCAAATATATACAAGTATATGTTCTTCAAACTTGAGCAACCAACATAATTTTAAGCGAAAGTAATAAAATAATTTTTTTATTAAAAGACACACACACTCTTTTTGATTTTTTTAATTTTCTCCCGAAATTTGTGCAAAAATTTTGACCGAAAGGAAAACTTTATGTACAAATTTAACCTCAAAAAGACTAATGAAGTATTTAATAAAAAAGATGAAGTGTGATAGTCAGCCAACTGATGTACTATCATTTCTCATGTACGATCAAGTCATTTTCACTTTTTGAAACTAAACAAAATTAAAAACTATACTTGAAAAACTATACGTGAACATATTTTTGTATATTTTCTTTTTAGAAAAAATTTAAAATATTCTTGATTGATCAATTTTTTATACCAAAGTGATACGGTTACCTTTTATCTTCAAGACATCATTTTCCTGTTTGTGAGAATCTCCCCCTAAGAATAAGCTTGTTATGAGATTCTGCATCCTTGCGAGTTGAATGTCTGGAACAAACCTTTTAATATGCAATGTATTCCCTGATTTGTTCCTACACACTTAGAAAGCAGATTAAAAACGTTCTATCAGCCTAAAATCCCGTGCAGACAACAAATAATCCAGTTTATGGTTTAAAGAAAAAAACAATGGATATTTGCCCTGTCATGTGCCTGGGACAACCCATTTAATAAACAATGAATTTGTGGTTGTTCCTACACGCATAGCGGGATTAGTTGGACATAGGAACCCAAGTCATAAATGTCTTGGGGTTCCCTTGAGCATCAACATATGTGACATCTTGCCAACTCATATCTTTCCCATCTTTAACAAAATCATTTGTTAATACGGATTCTATTTACTGAGTTTTATGTTTCCAAGTCTGTCTTGGTTTATTGAAATTTGATAGAACAGACTTTGGACACTACAACAAAAAGGGTTTTTTAGTACGCACAAAAGCGTCCTAAAATGCTATTTTATAGGACCTTTCATTTAATAGGACCAACGAGAAAAACGTTTCATTTAAAGGGGTCGTAATAAGTCTCGGAACTCAAAAAGTGTCCAGATATCCCAAATAAGATTATGAAACCAATTTTATGGTCGCATAATATATCCATTAACAACCCAAAAAGCATCCCAATAAAAACATATTAGGACACTTTAACAATGTTCTGACACGTGCTTACCTAATTGTAAACTTTTGATACACATACAAGCGTCCTTAAAAATTAATTTATTAGACCCTTATGATGGAACATTATACTACCAAGAAAAGGGTCCTAATATCCCAAACAAGATTATGAAACTAAATTTTATGGTCGCATAATATGTCTATGAACTTAAATAGCGTCCTAAAAAACATATTATGACACTTTTACAATGTTCTAACGTTTAATAGGACAAAAATTCGAAGTCCTAACAAATCATATTATACAACCATTTTTTAAACGTCCGCACACACAATTATACGATACAGTTATGGACATCTAATTATGGTTTTTATTAAACAATAAAAAGACCATCAACATATATAATCCTAATAGTTATTGTCTATAACATCAACTATTGAAAGAAATAAAACTTCATTATATTAAATAAGCTTATTCATAGAAAAAGCACTAAACATAAATAAGTTATAACATTATCCAACATAAACTCTTGTGACATTCAACAAAGAAAATAAAAGCAATAAAAGAAACAAGCACCATAAAATCCGAGTCATCATACGTCCTCAATCCTCACGGACTACCTACAAATAAACCATCCATGCATAAGCATTAAGTTCCATGTTATTAAAATTTTTCGTATCACAAGTTTAACAAATACATAACGAGATGAATGGACAAGGCCATGCGATGCATGCACTAATACAATCTTGAATTGTGGAAAATAACCAATATGGTCTCACAAAATTTTCGTCTCCTGATTGCTGCCTCAAATATGTGGGCAATGTGCAGATTCACAAGTGAGAGACAACTTTCAAGTCTCTTTTGTGTTCATGTAAAACTTTTGTGTTTGTTCCATATTGCCAACCAGCGAACCAGATGCGATGGATACACCAATACAATCTTGAATTGTGGAAAATAACCCAAATGGTCTCACCAAATTTTCATCTCTTGATTGCTGCCGCAAATATGCGGGCAATGTTCGGATTCACAAGTGAGAGGAAACTTTCAAGTCTCTTTTGTGTTCATGTAAAACTTTTGTGTTTGTTCTATATTGCCAACCAACGAACCAGACCCGTTCAACAGCTCTAGATTAGAATCTACAAAATAACCATTCCTAAAATTCAATATAACTCACCAATTAAAACTAACAAGATCATATATCCAAATTATTAATCAACTTCTAAATGCGTACCTTTTTGACCCGGTCCATGATTATTAAGCATATAGCTGAAATCTATATTTTATTAACAAAATATTCATAAAACCACATCAACCAATTTCTGAAAAATCCCAAAATATTACATAAAATCAATTATATTGTTAGACAACTTTTGTCTAAAAATCATGAAAAACTAAAATGATTAAGGACCCGAAACAACACCCGTATGTGGGCTGACCTGGTTGCTGAAATTCCTTATTTCTTTAATAAACAATTTCGAAAACCACATCATAGGTTTTTAGAAAAATATATAAAAATTACACAATATCAATTATGATGTTAGCTAGCCTCTGCCAAACAAACATGTCAAAATAAAATGTTTAAAGCCCAAAATATACGTCCGTAAACAGGGTGACCTGGTTGGGACAACAGGAATAATTCACTTTTAAATGACAGTTTTGACCTCTTAGTTAATCCCATCTGATGTGAATACTTTTGTAGGACCTATACAATTTTTTATGGAATGTTGAAACTAAATTTCGTAATAAACGAATACTGTCTAATACCCGAAATAAACCCCGGCCCGTAACCATTCACCGTGGACATTAACAATACCTTAATACCTTATAAGTTACAACAAGTACTACAAATAAAAACGACAACGGTATAACTTCAACACGAATGCATACAAATTTTGCATATCAAATCATTGGTCTATCATAGTTTCATTAAACTAGAGGGAGTAAAAAGCCAAGTTCAGTCACGAAAAGGCGAGAATCAACCTTAGTATTGAAGTTCATAAGTAGGAATTTGATCCCAGAGTCATATCATGCCTCTTTAGTAGCAAATATGGAGTGTAACCGTGTAAGACTACACTATCTCTCCAAAACTTGTAATGTAGTAACTTTGAACATTAACCGATTAACACAAACTATACAGTTAACACAAACCAAACCAAACCAAACCAAACCAAAAACTAACGAAACTGAACCAGAAATTAACCGATTAACCGAATTAACCAAAAATCGATTTTTTTGTACCCTTGGTTAACCGGACCGAACCATTCATATTTTCATATATTTATAGCTTTTACACCTCCATTTCATGCATTTATATCACCATTTCATGTATTCCTAAGCAAAATTAGCCCAAGTTTGGTTTCAGTTATTAAACTAACAAACTAACCAAATAAACAAAACCGAACCTAAGAGCTTAGAATACGAAATGCTGAAAATGATATACAAGCACAATAACAATTAGCATATATCAAGAATAATATAAGCGTTCATTATCACCTTCCATTTCTATAGTTTTGTAAAACATTAACAAACTTTAATGCACAAGATCTCATACATTGTCCTAACCTTCAAAACCCTAATATTTAAATTATTAAAAATCAAAAAAAACTAACCGGTTTGAGAGTTGAGACAATAACCAAATACAAAACGGAAGCAGAGGCAAGAATGCATAAGTCTGCTCATACTCATACCCACATTGAGCGATTCGAACGAAATACACGCTGTCCCACATGACGCCGTTTTCAATTTGTTGGTACATGATGTCAGTAGTTCAGTATATAGTGTCTGTAATCGAGTTAGTATGTTTTGTATTTGGATTTAAGCGAAGTTGTCTCACAAGTTCGCCTGATATGGGCGAACTTGTTGAACAAGCGAAGTTAGTGACAACTTCGCCTAAACATGTTAGGCGAAGTTGTCGTATGATAAATACGGATAGGTTACGGCTTGTTTAAGAGAAGTTGTTTAGAATTCGTGTAATCAGTGATCGGTGTATCACGTGTTTCTAGTTGCAATACAACGTGTTCTTTGTTTATTGTAACGTGTGTTTGATTGTGTTTAACGTGTATCGTCTTCTACGCTCGTATCGTCTTACGTAGGGATTCCGCACCTACGCAGAACGAGATATTCCGTGTAGATCCGGCTGGGAACCTATAATTGGTATCAGATCATTTCCTCGTGATTGTGTGGTTCGGGATTATCACACGGGTAAAATCGTTCCGTTCGACTATTCGTGGGATGAGTTTACGTTAATATACCGAGTTTTTGTGTTCTACTCACCTCCCACCATCAAATACAACCCATTACACCTTCGCATACCTCGCAAAACGTCAAAATCTAACCTGCAAAAACAATTGTTCATCAGGCGAAGTTGCCGCTACTGTTTGTAGGGTTTAGGCGAAGATATAAGGTTAAGCAAAGTTATTAACAACTTCGCCTACCTCACAAGTTCGCTTAACTTAAGCGAAGTTATCTACAACTTCGCCTAATCAGGTGAATTTAAAAAGGAGCGAAGTTAAGAATTCAAGCGAAGTTAAGACTTAAGCGAAGTTAAGTTTAACTTCGCCTACAGTACTGTTCAGAATAAAATTTTTATTTTTGGTTTCTTTGAGTGCTCGTTTGTATTTCTTCCAAAGATGACTTCTATAAATATTACGGAACTGGTGAAAATGGAAGTGGAAGCAGGTTCAGCTACTGAGGCACCGAAAATGCTTAAGGGAACCGATTTCGTGGCTTGGAAAGATCGGTTTGAGCAGTATGTTAAATATCAAGATGCTAAGATGTGGGTGTGCATTCAAGATGGATACATTCCACCAACGGCTTTGTATGAGGGTCGTGAACAAATTAAGAAATACAATAAGATGGAAGAGGAAGAAAAGAAGATGTATGAGGTTGAAAGCAAAGCTCATGCTGCGATAACAATGGCTCTTCCACAAGAGATTCTTCACACCTTCAGGAAATATAAAACCGCTAGAGAGCTATGGGAAGCACTTGAAAACCGATTTGAAGGTAATGTGGGGATACGTGCATCCAAGATTAAGCTACTCAAAACCCAATTCTCGGTGTTCAAGTATTTGAAGAATGAATCACTTGATGATATCATCACAAGATATTATCACCTGATGACCGAACTCAGCAATTATTCCATTGTTTACAAAGAAGAGGAGATCGTAGAAAAACTCCTTGATGCTCTCCCACCGAAATGGGAGATGTACACTGTCTTGATGAGAGAAGATAAAAAGTTTGCCAACATTGACTTGGAAACAGCAGTCAACAAACTACGAACTTTTGAACTTAACATGGTTCGAAAAGAGACACCAACTGATCAGGTTCAGGATCCGGGAATGTATGGTGCGAAAGTTAATTCAAGTTCAAGTTCGAAGTCAGAATCATCTGCTTACTACTCAAAGGGAGACTCGAGCGCTAACTCAACTCATGAAGGTCATGTAACTCTCAACATGGATGGTGATGTGTGTTTCGTAGCTGGTGGAACAAATACTTCTAAACCTCAAACAACAAAGGGTAGTTTTTCTTTAAGTGTTCCGAACAACAACTACTCTCAGATGCCCATGAGTGTTAAATCTGCTGAACAGCAGTTTGCTCTCTATGCATCTTTCATTGCTTCTTACGAAAATTACATTAAAGGTAAAATTGTTGACCCTGCAACGTTAGACGAAGACTATGATCAGATCGATGCTAATGATCTGGAGGAGATGGATCTGCAGTGGCAGATGGCGATGATAGTAAGAAGAGTTAAAAGGTTTATGAAGAAGACTGGTAGAAAATTCGTTGGTGAAAGACCAGGGTTTGATAAGTCAAAGGTTCGGTGTTATAACTGTCAACAGAATGGACACTTTGCTAAAGAATGCACAAATGAACGAGTAGAACGTAGTCAGAACAGGCCAACACAACCGAATGGGGGAAGTAACGAGAATAGGGCAATGATATCCAGACAGAACGGGAAATACAATTGGAATCTGCAAGTTGAGGAAGTGTTCGAACAGGCCAATTTGGTGAACATCGAAACTGCAGGAAGTGAGAAAGTAACATGAAAATCAAGCTTACATGGCAGAAGTGACAGATCAGCTCTCTGAGGTAAGTTCTAAGCTCCCTTGTACGAAATGTGAAAATCTGTCTGAACAATTGAAAACAATAACTGATCAGTTTGTTAGTTTGGATGCTCAATTTAGAACATTAAAAGAAGATCATTATTACACTAAAACTAGAGAAAAAAATTACACGGTAAAAATAAAAGCTAGTGAGAAAGATATCAGAAGTCTTAAAGCAAGTCTAGCTGAAAAAATACAAGTAATTGATCTTAGCTATGAAGTGTTAGAAGAGAAAACCAAACTAATTGCTGAAAGGGATAAACAGATAGCTGATTACCAGGTGAAAGTGGTGGAACTAAACAGAAAGCTTGAGCAATTTAGAAATTCCTCCGCAATACTTGATCATCTCGTAAGTGATCAACGTTCCCCAGTTAAAAGGGGAGGAATTGGATATTCTGAAGTTCCACCACCTTATAATCATAACTATACTTATGATCCTAGTAATCAGAAATCTGTTGATGTTGAAATTGGTCAGACAGTTCCTATTAAAGTTACGATTAAAGATCCAGAAGTTAGTAAAAGCGAAACGAGTAAGCCTGTTTCGAATGTTAAGATTTCTGTTCCTAGTTCTGTCTCATCAAATTCGGACAAGACATCCGAGTCTAGTGAGACAAAAGAAGAGGCAGTGTTACTAAAACGTGGAGAGGAACATAAACCAACTGAAAAGAATTCTCCACTAAATCCGTATGTCCCACCATATGTTAGACAAACGGGCAGTAATGCAACCTCAACATCTAAAACAACTGTTAAGACAAAAGTTGAACACAGGAGCTGTTTCAGATGCAATCAAATAGGACACCTGATTGCTGATTGCCCTCTGAATCAGAGATTCAAAGGTATGAGGCCTTCGAAAATTGAGAATAGAACTAACAGTAATTACTATAATGGTAAGAATAAAAACTCATCAAAGTTCAGATATTGGACTAATCTAGGTTTTCAAAGAAGTCGATCTCAGTTTTTCCCTGTTAACAACCAAATCATTAGTAATAATTCATTTAATTCACGAAGGTTTGGATGGCCTCATAGTCAATCTACTAGATGGTATCCTTTTAGGACTTACAGAAATCATTCTAATACTAACTTTGGACAGCCAAAGTACGGGATGCCTTTTAACAGATTTAATCGACCCAAGACCAATAGGTCTTGGGTCCCCAGATTTTAATCCTTTGCTTTAATCGTGCAGGAACAGTTGAACAGGGCTGCAAAAAATCTATGGGTTGTGGATAGCGGCTGTTCCCGGCACATGACGGGTAACAAGAATTTGTTACACGAATGGAAACCTGTTCAGGGAGGTAGAGTAAGTTTTGCTGGAGAGAGTGGTGGAAGAATTACTGGAATTGGAACGGTGACTAATGGTAAAATGAAGTTAGAAAAGGTAAATTTCGTTGAAGAGCTGAAGCATAATCTGCTGAGTGTATCTCAGATCTGTGACAAAGATTACACTGTGCACTTTACCAAAAATGAAGCGATCGTACTGTATCCTGGTTTCAAGATACCAGAGGAATGGATAGTAATGAAGGCTCCAAGGGAAAAGAATACATATGTTATGGACATGAGGTCGACTGAGATGGCAACAGAAGAATCATGTCTTCTGTCAAAAGCAACTGAATCGGAGTCCGAGTTATGGCATCGAAGAATGGGGCATATTCATCTTCGAAAAATGAACTACATTGTCAAGAATGGGCTGGTGCTGGGTGTTCCCTTGAAAAATTTCAACTTTGAAGACCAATGCTTATCGTGCAAAAAGGGAAAGCAACACAAGAAATCTCATCACACCAAGAAGGTTAATTCAATAGTCAGTACCCTAGACCTACTTCACATGGATCTCTTCGGTCCCATGAATGTAAAAATCCTAGGTGGAACATCATACTGCTTGGTGATAACTGATGATTTCTCTCGATATTCTTGGGTATATTTTCTGAAGACAAAGGATGAAACGGTGCAGTTGGTAATAAATTTGTTTACCAAGGTTGAGAATATTATGGGGAAAAAGGTTAAATACATCAGGACTGACAATGGGACAGAGTTCAAAAACTATCAGATGGAGATATTCTGCTTACAGAAAGGGATAGACCACCAGTACAGCGCTCCGTATACTCCGCAACAAAATGGGGTGGCTGAGAGGAAGAACAGAACGCTAATTGAAGGTGCCAGAACCATGCTGGTTGATTCTAAACTTCCTGTGGTGTTCTGGGCTGAAGCTGTTGCAACAGCCTGTTATATCCTTAATAGAGTTTTAACTGTTAAAAGATTGAATAAAACATGTTATGAACTTATGCATGGTAGAAAGCCTAACTTGAGTGGTCTCGAACCATTCGGGTCCCCGTGTTCGATATTAAAGACGAACTCAAAATTTGGTGAAATAGCCGACGAAGGTATTTTAGTCGGATATGTTGTTGGGACACCCAACAGACGAGTCTTTAATCTATCGACCAGCAAGGTTGAGGTGGTGTGTAACACTGACATCACAAGTTACAAATCACCAAAACCAAGCACGGGACCCGCTGGGGCTTTCGACTATGATAGGCTTTTTAAATCTTTTAATTTGCCTTACTTGGATTGTGCAGAAGTTGATGAGAGAATAGCTTCGAAGATGCTTTATGATGAGGAAGAAAATTTTGTGCAACGACCGCAGTACGATGAATGTCAACCTTCCTCGTCATATGCTGTCGATATCCCTGCTACTTCTACAGAAGAGGAATTCTTCAATCCTTTTCATTCTCAACAACAATCACCCATTGATGAACTATCTTCGAACCTGGAAGACAATCTGCAAGTCAGTTCGGTTCCGACTACGAGTGTTCACAAAAATCACCCTTTGAAGAACGTGATAGGTGATCTGTCCGACGGTGTACAAACAAGACAAAGCTTGAATGAGCACACTTTTGTTTACACAAGCATTAAAGATACAGGCATCATTAACGAATGCTTGTACACCTGCTTCATCAGCCAGATTGAACCAAAGAACTATCAAATGGCTCTCAAGGACAGCTCGTGGGTCGAAGCCATGCAAGAAGAGTTAGCCCAGTTCAAGAAGATGGAGGTATGGATTTTGGTTGCAAAACCGAAAAATGTGCATGCGATTGGCACAAAATGGGTTTTCAAATGCAAGAGAGATGAAAAAGGGATAATTATCAGGAACAAGGCAAGGCTGGTTGTAAAAGGTTTTAATCAGCAAGAAGGGATAGACTACAATGAAGTGTTTGCTCCTGTGGCGAGATTGGAAGCGATTCGATTGTTTTTGGCATTTGCTGCACACAAGGAGATGAAGGTGTTCCAGTTAGACGTGAAAAGTGCGTTTCTTAACGGTAAAGTCGATGAGGTTGTGTACGTTGAGCAACCTCCGGGTTTTCCTGACCCAGACTTTCCTGATCACGTGTACAAGCTAAGTAAAGCGCTATATGGGCTACATCAGGCCCCTCGTGCCTGGTACGCAACTCTATCCGATTACTTGCTTGAGAATGAATTTGAAAGGGGAAAGATCGATAGCACACTGTTCGTTAAGAGAAAAGGAAGCGACTTTCTTCTGGTTCAAGTCTACGTGGACGACATCATCTTTGTTGCATCAAAAGTCGCCATGTGTCAGGAATTTGAAGCCGTCATGAAAAAGAGGTTTGAAATGAGTGCTATGGGTGAACAAACTTTCTTTTTAGGACTGCAGGTTGATCAGAAGAAAGATGGGATGTTCATTCATCAGACTAAATATGTCCAAGACGTTCTCAAACGCTTCAAGATGGAGGACAGCACTCCGTTTGATACTCCAGTTTGCGTCAACCATAAACTGGGTGCTGATTCAGACAGTGATGCAGACGTGGACCCCACCCAATATCGGGCAATCATAGGTTCTTTAATGTACTTAACTGCATCTAGACCTGATATTATGTTTGCAGTTTGTCTTTGTGCTCGCTTTCAGGCAAACCCAAAGGAATCTCACTTGAAGGGTGTGAAGAGGATATTGCGGTATCTCAAAGGCAAGCCTAAGCTAGGGTTGTGATACACGAAAGGACGAGAGTTGGAGTTAGTCGCCTACACGGATTCTGATTATGGATGATGCAATCAGAATCGGAAGTCAACAACAGGTGGATGTCAGTTTCTTGGAGGCAGATTAGTGTCATGGCAGTGCAAGAAGCAGACCTCAGTCGCCATTTCTACCTGTGAAGAAGAATACATGGCAACATCGAACTGCTGCTCCCAGGTTCTTTGGATACAACAGCAATTGCGCGATTACGGTCTGAATTTCACTCATACTCTTATTTGCATAGATAACACTGCTGCTATCTCAGTAACTAACAATCCCGTAAAGCATAGCAAACTAAACACATTGACATCCGTCATCATTTTATACGGGATTGTGCTGAGAAGAAATTGATAGTGCTCGAAAAGGTTGATTCGTTAGATAATTTCGCTGATTTGTTTACTAAAGCGTTTGACAAAACTTTTTATCAAAACATTGTTGAGCTAAATGGGATGATCAATCCCGAGTAACCGTGTTTTTCGTTTTTTACTTGTAAAAAAAAAAAACGTCACTATCGCTTAGAATTATGTCGGTTGCTTCAGTTTGAAGGACATATCTTCGGATATGTTTGGTCCTTATTTCTACCTGTAGAGTATGAGGATAGCCATTAACCAGATGACTGAAAGTGACCGGGGCGGGTTATGATGTGTTTTTATTCTTTCGCTGAAAATTAGTCGTTCATACTTAGTTAGAAGGACACATACTCGTATGTGGTCGGTCCAGCTGATCCATTGGATCTTCAGGATAGCCGTTTACCTGAAGACTTCGACTTGATCGGGGCGATAGAAGTTGAAATTTTTTTGGGAGATGAAATAATTTTTCAAGTCTACTACTTCGTAAGAAGTTTCTTTACTATGTTTAAAAGAAAATTGATCCAACCTTGGAAAGTGATAGACAAACTGATTCTGTGCGCTTAACTAGTGAAGTTATTAGGCCTGAAAGACATTAGAACAGTCATTGTATGTCATGGTAGCTTTTTATGGTGCGTAAGAGTAGAAGTGATACTAAATAAATCTCCTCGATTTTACGTGGAAACTCCTTAAGAGTTGTGCATGTCTCCATATATATCTTTCCGAATGATAGGCAGAAAAGCGATTACCCAGTCATACACGAGCCGGTGAGTGTTCTGATTCCCGAGAAGATGGTGTGTCAAGAAACTGCAGTGATCCAAATTCGGGACTTGCAGTAGTTTACTTGAAGCTGTGTAAATCTTATTATTAAAAAAAAAATCTTAAAAAAAAAAAATATTATTATGTGTTACTAAGACACTCTAGAGCTTATAATGTTAATACTTTTCAATCAAGATGCAAGAAAGAAAACGGGAAGAAGACTCTACAGATCGACGTGTACTTACAATTTAATCAGACACTACGGGTCGAGGTCAACTCGGGGTGACTTGGGGAAAGCCAATACGCTTTGAGAATAGATAGGAGACATCATAATCTCTGATGTGTTACCCATTTAAGTTTTGAGCTTAATTGAACCTAACCCATATCACAGAAGCGATGAAAACCATTTTAAGTTATTTACCTACTTACAACCTGTTTCTTTATGTCATAATACAGCTGAACATGGATCTGTGTGACAGTCACTTAATTAGTATGATTCCTGTTCGGATCTTTTCTAAAACGTGGTAGTCCCTGTCGAGACTGAAATTTGATCCCGTGTACTTTATTTTTAAAATTTATTCTACTTATGTAGTTGTATGATTTTATACCTGGTTACTTGGTTCTTGATCGGATCAGTTAACTCTTTAAAGGAAGTTTTAAAAGTTAATGGCATAATGTTCAATTTATAAGGGTCTGTTTGGTAAAGTTTCATATTGAGCGAAGTTGAGGGAAGAGGCGAAGTTATGGGACAGGCGAAGTTAACCCTAACTTCGCCTGTATAACCTTAACCCTATATAAAGAAATTTTTTGGTCAAACTCATTATTATTTTCTAAAACCGGCGAACTTATCTTCCAGTAACCTAGGCGAAGTTATATCTCGAATCACATCTTGTTGTTTTTCTCAGTTTCTAATCCGATTTAAAGGTGTGTAGTGTCATCATATCGTATAATCACTGACAATGGCGTTAATCAAAGGTCGTTTTGATCAGTTACTGACACCGTTCATTCGAAACCTCAACACCCGCTTTTCAAACTTATTTTCACGTGGTCGTAATCAACTTGATCGTCTAGATCGTCTCAAAAACATGTTTTGGTTGAGTCCGCAATCTCCAAATTGACCAAAATCACTTCGTTTAAACGTATAAACTGTTGCCGATTCATATTCAGGCGAAGTTACAGTTTAGGTGAAGTTATTCTTAACTTCGCCTAAGGTTTAACTTCGCCTGATATTTAATTATGTAACAGTATATGAGGCGAAGTTGTGGTTAGGCGAAGTTATCATTAACTTCGCCTGGCCCTTTTAATTTTTTTATATTAACTGTTATCAGGCAAACTTAAAGTTAAGGCGAAGTTGTTCCCAACTTCGCCCCACCCCTAACTTCGCCTTTACAGGATAAATCATAACTTCGCTCATGGTAATAGGAGAACTTGTGATTTGACTTGACGATTCTCTAACTTAGACTGTTTTTATTGCAGAAATGGCAGCTGTAGCTGGAGCAGGTGGTGCTGGAGGTGACGAAGGAGGAGAGAACAATCAGCAGTTTTTCCCGGGGCATAACATGTACATTACTCTGGACCCGGATGCGAGCGGTGTTGATGATTTCCGCGAAATCATCACGTTTCTTATCCGCTCGCGTATCTTCCACGCTATTACTACAACACTGCCTATCTCTTTGCCAAACATAGAAGATTTCTGGCAGACAGTGGAATATGACTGTCGAGTCGAGCCCCCGGTTATGCGTGCAACGGTTAACAATCAGATAGTGCAGTTCTCGTCTGAACAAATCAGGGTGGCTTTGCAGTTTGGGGATGAAACGAGAGACGATCCTACAGACTTCGTGGCTCCATTCAGATATGGTGCTTTTCTGAGAATGGGATATTCTGGTCCATTGGGAGATACAGAAAGACGAAAGGGATTCTTGTTAGACCAATGGCGATTTCTTATGCACGTGATGATCGTGTGTATGTCAGGGAGAAAGGCTGGTACAGATGGAATGGGTGCGACCATGCAGTCGGCAATGACATCACTTACTTACAATAAGCCGTATAGCTTTAGTCAGATGGTGTTCTACGAGATAGACCGTCAAAAACGAGCGGTGGCGCGTGAGAGATTTCTGATGTATCCAAGATTCCTTCAAATGATCTTGAATCACGTTGCTCCCACGTTACCTCAGCGCCGCCCAATTAGATATGTGGAGAGTGTAAGCAAGAGAATCTTCGCCCAGTGCAGATCATCAAGTGCAAGAAGTAAACCTGAGCTCCGTCCTCGACATACTCCATTATTTGGGTATTTGATCAATCCAGAGTATGTTGCAGCTCGTGGGGACGAGTTTCGGGATCCGGCACCACAACAGGCTGGAGCACCTCAACCACCACCTGAGGTACAACAAGCTTTACCTGCTGCTCCTGTTGTGGCACCGGAGGAAGATGTAGACCTTGAAGCTGCTTTTGGCGGTCAAGGTTTCTTCGATATGGAACGTGTTGATCCTGAGGAAGAGGTGCAAGTCTCGGTTGCACGGGTTACTAGTGTGAATGTTGCTATGGCAGCTACGACGGAGGCTGATTCTGATTCCTCAGATGATGATGTGGCTGAAGCTAGACGGATTTTAGTTACACAAGAAAGGATTCATGGGAAGAGGAAGAGAGACAGTGATGACAGTGATTCGGACATTGAGGAAGATTTACATCAGTTGGTCCATAGATCGAGAAGGGAAAGGGCAGGTGCAGGTTAGGGAGCTGGTGAGAGCTCAAGGGTGGTTCGTTTCACTCCACCCGCACTGTCTGGTATGACTATAGTCCCTACACCATTGCCAGTTACAGGGCCAAGCGCCGCGGATGTTCATGTGGTGACTACTTCGTCTTCCTTCGGCATCCCACCCACTACATTCCAGCTCTCGGCTCCGGAGATTGTGTCCTTGCCACCTCCAACTCTTACTTCATCGGAGGTCGTAGCAAGATTTGTTGAGTCAACAGTTGTTGCTACTGCAGGGTTGTCGGTTACGATACCACCTGCAGTTACGTTTCCACCTATTTCTGAGGTGCCGGTTACATTGGGAATCCCTCCTCCGTACGCTCAAGACATATCACATCTGAGGTTTGATTTCGATGCAACCCTATCCGACTCGAAAAGAATAGCAGTGCTTGAAAGGGTCGTGGCAGAACAATCAAGAGTAAATCTTATCCAGACCCATGCTATTCAGCGCCTCGTTGCTGAGAATCAGATTCAGTCGTCCCTCCTGATCGAGCATGGTAAAATAATTGATGCCTTGAAACAGTTCTTGGCATCTCATGGGGAGACGAGCTGTAAGGGTGACGAGCTGAGGACAAAAAAGAGCAACGATCGAGACGATGATCCCAATGCATCGAAAGGTGCAGGTGGAGAGTTGCCAAGAACTGAACAAGCTCTTGGGACTTCCACATCTCAGGGGGAGTCAACGAGTGCAGCTGGCGGTTCAGGGGGTGATGATGTGGTGGTTGTGGATGCTGAGGAGGTGTTAGATGATGTTATAGGTGATGAGGATGTGTTACCGTTGGAGGAGATAGAGAAGATAGGGGCTGAGATCGTGATTGATAGTGAAATTGAAGAGGGAGAGATTGTGGAGGAGAACGTTGAGCACGAGATTCCGGAAGTTGATAAGTCAGATATGGGTCAAGATATGGGAGGCGATGAGACGGAATGGGAGGAGCAGCCAAGATGGAAAGAAGGCTACGCTCAGTGGTTCGTAAAGACTAAGAAACCGGCGGTCCCTACTATGTTCAAGAAAAGTTACAACATCAGGGCTTATGCCGAATCGAAAAAGGGGATTATATGATGGTTATATGATGAGCAGTTGAGGCTTTTTGTGATTAAACGGTATGATGGGGTTCAGTATTTCAAGAGGTTGTTGAGATCGTTGAATACGTTGCCTGAGTGTGAAGTGAAGGACTTAGCCAGGTTGGGGTTGATAAACAGGAGTGATGATAACATGGCTAGGATCATTGGGAAGATAGTCTGGAAGGAAAGCATAAAGGAGAAAAAGTTCGAGCTGTTGAAACCACAGAAAGGAAAGCTCGTTGAAGACAAAGATAGAGGAATGAGAGCAGATGGCAAGCCTTGGATGATAATGAAGTATAAGCCGATCCGGTGTATAAAAGAAGTGCCGATGAAACAAATGCCCAAGGATGTGCTCAAAGATCTGAAATGGTGGTACGTTGATTGTGAAACAGCTGAAGCAGTAATGGAGGATGAAGATGAACAAGAGCTGATGAGAGTATATGATCCTATGCATTTAGTGAATTTGTCTCAAGCTAATCTGCAGGTGCTGAACGAGAAAAAGATATTTTACATTCCTGTTTGGAAAGAAGAAGCAAAGAAATATCAAAGAGTAGTTTCAGTTTGTGTACGAGAAGGCGTTCATGCTTGAAGATGGAAGATACAAGAGTTTTGGGATTACGAGACACGTGTTTGAAGATAGAAATATGAAGCTACTGCCAAAGGGGAGTCTGTTGGTACATGATGTCAGTAGTTCAGTATATAGTGTCTGTAATCGAGTTAGTATGTTTTGTATTTGGATTTAAGTGAAGTTGTCTCACAAGTTCGCCTGATATGGGCGAACTTGTTGAACAAGCGAAGTTAGTGACAACTTCGCCTAAACATGTTAGGCGAAGTTGTCGTATGATAAATACGGATAGGTTACGGCTTGTTTAAGAGAAGTTGTTTAGAATTCGTGTAATCAGTGATCGGTGTATCACGTGTTTCTAGTTGCAATACAACGTGTTCTTTGTTTATTGTAACGTGTGTTTGATTGTGTTTAACGTGTATCGTCTTCTACGCTCGTATCGTCTTACGTAGGGATTCCGCACCTATGTAGAACGAGATATTCCGTGTAGATCCGGCTGGGAACCTACACAATTGGGCCGGCGATGCGTGGAAACCGAACGGCGGCTGCGTCGGTGGTGGTGGTGGAGGTGAGAAAGGTGGGGTTAATTGAAGCTGACGTGTCGTATGGGTTAATTGAAGTTAGGGTTAGGCTGTTGGGTGTTGTTGTCGTTTCACCGGTCAATTGCCTAGGTGGCAATCGGTGCTGCCGGCAAATACCATTTCCTTTAGAAAAGCACCGCTCAACGTGGAAGATAAGGTGAGAAATTCGCCGCTCAATTGCCGCTCAAACTACAAATGTATAATACTATTTTTTCTATTTAATTTAGCACCTTAGTTTATTTTTTGTAAATACCTTATTTTTGTTAGTTTTTTTAAAATAACTAAATAAACAGGTTTGTATAACTTTTATTTATGAATCCTGGTATAAATTTTAACGAAAACGGATTTGTTTTGAAAAAACATATTGATTTTTTAATTTCGTAAACGAGTTTGACACTCTTTTTGACAAGGGTGGCGAAAAATTTACATTTTCTACTATTCGACAACGATGGGAACACGAAATTTAATACTTTTAAATTTACATTTATACTTTTTTTAATCAGTAACGAATGTTTTTCAGTTAAATTTAGAAATAATTTTTTTAGCTTTATTTAACTATTAATGAATGTAATTTTATTCTAATTTAATTATTAATTTTAGTTATATAAACGGTATTATTTTATGACTCATCTATCAAGTGTCCTATTACGATGTATTATAATAACACCAAAATGGTTAAACGTTATGTAAATGTTTAAATTATAAGACCCAAGTGTCAAGTGTCATATTAAGTTATGTTATATTAAAACTCTAGCGAATAAGTGTCCTATTACGGTGTATTATTATAACATCACAATAATTAAGCGTCCTATAAAGGTTAAAGTTATAAGACTCAAGTGTCAAGTGTCGTGTCAAGTTATGTTACAATAAAACTCTAGCGAATAAGCGTCTTATAACACAAATGTTTTATGACTCAAATATCAAATGTCCAATTACGGTGTGTTATAATAACACCACAATGATTAAGTGTTTTATAAAGGTTAAAGTTATAAGACCATAGTGTAAAATGTCCTATTAAATTATGTTCTTATATGACTTCGACTAAAAGGGTCCTATAACACCGAACATTTATGACTTAACTACAAAGTGTCCTATTAACTTATGTTATAATAAGACCTCCAGTGATCAAGTGTCCTATTACATTACCACATAATGGGACACCAGAAACTTCATGTCTTATAGATTAATTTATTAGGATTTACATTTTAAGTGTCTTATTAAGTTATATGATAATACAACCCCAAAGAATCATCCATCCTATAAAATAACTTTTTAGGACAACGGTTATGTAGCGTATATTGTAAAAGGACCCCAAATGTTCATTTGTCCTATTAAATAGATTTTATGATTCTATTTTACAAGCGTCCCACACAAAATGTCCTAAAAAGCCCGTTTTGTTGTAGTCGGAGTGGAGAAATTTGAATTCGAATTCTTAAAACTCTCAACACTCTTTGACTTCTGAGAATTTAATTTTCTTTTAATAGTTTCTAAATCATTTAAGTGTAAACCTGTCATATTAACTTTGAGTCCTTGAGTATCTGTGACTCGTTGTACAGATACACGTGGTTTTGTAAAATAAGCATTTTGTTTGACCACTGGATTCGGTTGAAACCTGTTACCTTTCACTTGAGGAGCTTGTCTATTAATAGCACGGTAGTGACACTCCTTTGCCAAATGCCCGCTGTTCCGGCAGACGTAACACACCTTCATCCTTCTTCTAATGTCAACGGAAGCACTTGCCTCATGTTGGAATTCCTTCTTAGGAAAGGTTTTTCCAATCTTCTTGCCCCTTGGTGCAGCCTTCTGATTTTGCTTGTAATAGGGAACATATAGACGATGAACACAATTTCTTGCTATATGTCCTGGCATGCCACAGTGGTAACATGTTTGCCTCTTAATATAAATAGCACCTAATAATTTATCAACACATGGAGATCCGGAGGATCTATGAGGACGAGACTGTCCTTGTTGTGCTGATTTCTTATGTGCCTTTCCTTTGTTGCCACAACTCTGTATATTATTATTAGTACAATTTTGTGTTGTGGTGTCACCTGAGTTTGATGACACGTTGGAATAAGATTCATTTTCACTAGCCTGAACCCCTTTACTATCAAAAGCAACATCATTTACTATATCTGCACATGAAGTAGAAGCATCAAAATTGTTCACACATTTAAAAACAGGCTTGATTTCTTCTAGGTATCCTAATCCAACAATTTCATATTGAACCTGTTTACCATACTTCATTTCTTTTACCTTTTCTTCCTGCTCTTTGGTAAGAGGAAGACTAGTATAGTTGTCATTGTATGGTGGGGTACCTGACTATATCCTATACCCTCACCCTCATTCTCTTTCCACCATAATTGATTTTCAATCATTGAATTGACTACTCTACTGGAACCCTCGAATTTTTTAAAGTCAAGTTCAGCCCTTTCAAATTTACTAGCTAGATTCAGAATTTCTAACTTGAAGGCTTCCAGTTTAGCAGTTAGTTCTGCGATTTCCTGTTTGGCATCTAGGTGGTGACAACTTTTTATATTGAAATCAGACTTAAGCTTAGATATGTCCTTTTTCTGTGCTTCTATTTTATCTAGGAAAGCCTTTTCATTTTTCTTAAGTTTAAAATTTTCAGATTTTACTCTTTCCATGTCTCTGATAAAATTATCATTGCGGAGCTTATATAATTCTATTTTTATCAACACAATCTTGAAAACATGGTTGAAAACTTACCTCAATGATGAACTTTGAAATACTACTTGTGAGGGAGCAGACTGATTAAGAGCACTTCCAAACATTGAGATGGGGTTGTGGAGAATCCGTTGAGTAATTAAAGAAATTAATCTGATTTTCCCGCCAAAATTTTTCATAAAAATATGATCGCCAAAATTCTCAAGAAAGATATCCCACTCAAAAGAAGCGTCTAGGAAAAATTTCGTTCAAGACAAATTTTTCTGATTTTCCCGCAAAAAGTTTACCGAAATCACCCGAAAAAAATGTTTTGGCCAAAATTTTCAAGAATGAGGTCTCGCTTATAAGGAGTATTCATGAAAGTTTTCGTTCAAAAAAATATTTTCCAAAATACTTTTTCTTTTAACCGAGAACCCGAAGTGACCGAGAACTTAAAACTTGGCAGAGAACTCTGACCGAGAACTATAGATGTTGATCGAGAACCAAAAGTGTTGACCGAAAACCTTTAAATCTGGCCGAGAACCCTCAAATATGGCCGAAAACAATCAGACTTCACAAAAGACTTGAAAGATTTGGCCGAAAACCCATATAACCACATGAGAACTAATTTCCTTGGCTGAAAACTAGAGATTTAGTTTGACTTTAACAGTAACAAACTCCCGAATTTAGTGGAATTTGATTTGTTTCCAAAACAAAGTCAATCTTTCACCAAAAACAGTTCTTTCTTTTCTCCAATCAACAGTTCGTCGGATATCAACAACACCACCAAACCTTTATATTTTGAATCCATTGATATCACAATAACGAGACTGAATAGGTCTAAGGTTCTGATACCAATTGTAAGTCCCGAATCTGGATCACTACAAGATGATATCAACCCAAACACTATATTTGTGCGGATTCCTAACACCGTGGTGATTCAAGAACGAGAACTGATGAACAATATAAATATGATGAACACAATAATACTCCAAATGCACATGATTATATTATTGAATCGTCTGGTACATGAGTTTGCTCTCTTGATGGTGGCTACTACCGATTCAATACTGGTTAACCCTACCTAATGACTAAATATTAACTATATATAGGGTTTCCATATACAAAGCCCAAATGCCAAGCCCAACTAAGCCTATCGGTGTTACTCGACAAACCGAAATCCCTATGGATTTCGGTATTACACCATCACAACCATAATGCAATTCTTCAACTCGTATTCGCTTTTTTCACTTTAGTCTTGATCATGTCATCGGTCTAACCAAATTTTGACCCAACAAATATAACTATGGAAACTCATCTCCTTATAAAGAGCTTCCACATTTTTCTTACTTTCCATGTGGGATGGATTCACCATTTCCCATTTATTTAACCTGGAATGCTTTCACCATTATAATTTATATATATCTCATTATTTCTTTACCATAGTATTATAATATTTTTAGGTCATTCGACTTTCAATGTTGACATTTTTAACCCAAAATAAATATGGTATTTTTCGAGATGTTACATTGAAAATTGAAAAAAAAAGACTAAGATAATCTAGCACGGTCGCTCCGGGTTCCGAGACGATTGTGCCAAGGAACAATTGATGATGATGATGATGATGATAACAAAGTAAAAGCAGGTGGAGTGAATGGGTAGATTTCGCTAGAGCTATTGTGCCAGGAAAGGAGGTGTCCATCCTTGGGATCCTTCAAAGAAAAACCAAAATGGTCAAATTCAATGGAAATTTCGTTATCAATAGTAAATTTTTGTACAAATAGTAAGTTTTTTATAACTTGTGGTGAGTGGATTATATGGTTTAATTTGTAGCTTTTATTTGGGAGGATATGAAAGCCGAACCGGATATGTTGGTCTGCAAAGGCTGGCCATTACGAAGAAAAATAGGACTAGAGGATAATGACAAACGGGAAGTGATCTTACCGATGTCCGAGGTAATATGAGATTAAGCTCCTGTATACATGTGTCGCACCCCGACCAATGCGGTGGAACATGCCGGGATGCAACGGATTGCCCAAAACACAAGACACTATTAAAGTGACAATACTTAATCAACTAATTTTATTTCATAAATCAATAAACAACACATCTCATTCATACAAACAAATTGAATACAAGTAACAATTATATTATTCGTTTTACTAATATCCTAATGCCCTGTTCTTGAGTTTTTTTTAAAGGAGGGAAAGGAAAGGAAAACTAAGGATAGTTAAAAAAATGGGTGTTTAAGTTTTTTTTTAGGATGGAAAGGAAAAAAGTAGGAGGAGTTAGGAGGGATTAAATTGATGTTTTTTTCCAAAAAATTATCCTCTCAAAAATTGGCTGATTACTAAGGATAAAAAAACAAATTACAATATTACCCACTAATATTTTCATCTTCTTCATTACTTCATTAGGTAAAATTGTAAAAGCGTTATTTTCCTTTTCTTTTCATCCAACTTAAGAACATATTTATCCTTTCCTTTCCTCTAATTTCCTTCCAACTCAAGAACACACCTAATTAAAAAAATTTCCTTCCCTTCCCTTTCTTATCCTTCCTTCTCCTTTTCTTTTCTTTCCTTGGTTAAAAAACTCAAGAACAAGGCGTAATAGTCTTGGTGTTTTTCGTCAAGTCCTTGAGTCAACAAAAGTCAAACCTGTAACATTTCATAAAATAAAGTTTGTCAACACAAAGGTTGGTGAGCAATTCATAAGTTTTAGCATACAAGTACATAGTGATAAAAAGCCACAAAACTTGTATACGGGACAATAAATAAAAGCAATAACTTGGATAACAGATATCGCTAATAGAATTACGTTAGCGACACCTAGCTATAAGGGGATGCCAGATAGTCTAGGATTTTATAGTTATCGTTAATTGCATTACGTTAACGGCACCTTTCTACAAGGGGAAGCCAATTAGTCTAGGATTTATATATCAACCAACCAAAAGCGATAAACACATAGGCATAGAATCATAGAATACCAAATCGAGCAATAATCAAGTAAATTATACAATAACGTTTGTGGTTTAAGATTCAAGTAAATAAGGCATTTAGTTTGATAAGTATGAAATGTCACCCCAAAACAAAAGATGGAAAACGGGGTATGAAAGTACTCACGTTCAAGTATAAAACTTGATCGGCAAAAGATGAATAACCGGGTGGATGGAGTTTAACGAGCAAGGCATAAATAAAAAATAAAAGCCTTGAATTAGAAAGGTTGTTTTGGAAATTCTTTAAAATAAAAGGCAAGAAGTGTAAATAATTAAAGTAAGGGTTTAAATTGTAACTATTAAAGAATTTAAAATAATAACCTTTTAAAATGTAAGTTTGCTCGGAACCGGGTTAAAGTATCTAACCTTATTATTTACTTAACCTATGTTAAGTAATAAGGTGGGTAAAATGCAAGAATGCAAGTTACTTTGGGACAAAGATGCTAAAACGGGTTTCAACGAGTGTTTCGGGTCTTGATAATTGGTCAAACCCAAAGTCAACTTTTCAAAATAATAAATGTTATGAGATAACTCAATAAAACTTAATAAGACTTAACCAAGTATGTAGTTATATTGTTTTAGAACTAACAACGTACGTTAAGCGAGTGTTCGGTTTTGTCGGTCCAAACTTTGTTATGAGATCAAGTTGGATCCAACATTTTCAAGTACTTAAGAGAATAATTAAAATCAGTTTGTAAACTATTTTTAAAGAAATATACAAGTCTTGATAGCTAAAAACACACTTGTGTGTCTTAAGCGAGTAAGAATAGGTTTAGTTCAGTTCGGTTCGGTTTCCATCTCTCAAATAGTTCATTGATGGTCTCCACATGACCAAGTATCCAAGAACTTATATAATAATTTATAAATGAAGAAACTTAAGTTTTACAACCAATAGTTAACAATAAAGTCTTTAAACAAAAGTTTGGTTTTGGTTCGGTTTCCATCTCTCAAATAGTTCATTGATGGATTCCACATGCCCGATATCAAAGAACTTGTAAAATTGATTTTAAAAACTCAAATCTGACATTAAACATGTTTAAACAACTATTTTAACAAAACTAGTAAGCAAAAGTTCGGTTTACAGTTTAGAGCTATTTACGGTTAAACCGAAGCATAGACCCTCAACCTCATAACCATGGAACTTGTAAATAAATTAAAATGAGTAGAAGTTAAGCATGGTTAGTAAGCAATAATAAAGTTAGATCGTTAGATGCGGAAAACATATAACAAGGACCACGTAAGTCCTCCATGAAGCCTTTCCTTACAAGGTCCGAAACCTCACCGATCGGAACCGGAGGAGTAACTACCAAAAGTAACAAGGGGTGTGTATATATATATATGTGTTGTGCCACCATATTCAAGTGTTAGTAAGACTATATGAACAAGTTAGAATGAAATATTATGGTTAGTTTGACTTGAGAAGTCAACTACTAATAATATAAAGAACAACCTTTGAATCTATGAAGTTTGAGAGAGAATTTGGAGATGTAGCAAGTGTAAAAATGAAGGAGATGGGTGTGTATATATAGGTTAAGGGTCAAAGCTCCTTTTCAAGGTTCTCTTTTATGTTTACATGCAAATAGGTTGGTTAAACAAACAATCAAAACACAAAACAACAAGAAAAACACGAAAATATGTGCAGACATGGCTAGGCGCCGCGTGACGGACTCTCTTGCCCTGTCCGCGTGGCGCGGCGTGCCGGGGGATGGGTGGGGGTGGGGGCTGGTCCAGCTCGTCTAGTGTGGTTCGTTTCGCGTCCAGAAGTTCGTTTTTATGTAATTTGATCGTTTTAAAGCTGTTTTCGAATCCGTAAAAAGGGTTTTTCTAATTGAACAAGTGGGAATGATTTAGTAACATAGAATCTAATATTTTATATATTTGAAATGTTTGGGATATAAATCGGGTCGGTTTACGTGATAAATGAATACACAAACGAATACAAATAGAACTCGAAATTGATGAATGTCACAACATGTGCCAATAAGGTTCCACGGTGTTCAAGTTCATGTTGTGGAGGGCGGTACCGATATCACTAGGGCTGAGTCCACTAAGGGAAGATTGACCAAAACCGGGTGGCATGTGTTGGGCCTATGCCAAATGGGCCTGATGTTGGGGAGAAAATGGGGCTGATGGATAAGGTGTTGTAGGTGGAGTCCAATGTTGGGTTTGGTTAAAGTTTTGGGCTTGATGTGAGGTCCATAACCGGTTTGTCCAAAATAAGCAGGAGATCCAAATTGATTATGTCCCTATGGTGCCCTAGTTCCAGCCATACGACCACCGCCCCTGCCCCTGTATCGGCCATGTCGACCGCGTGCCGGACCACCACGACCTCTACCATGATAATTAGGGTCATAATTGTCTCCCCTATAGTTGGAATTTGGTGGTGGTTGGTTGCCATGATTCTGGTTCAGATCCTCGGTTGTGGGTTTTGTTGTGAGCAGCAGAGAATCACGAGAGGAATCCGTGGTTTTTCCTGGCCGAGCGGCCTGACATTGTTGTTCTTTCTGCACCTTTTGACGAGCTTCATCCCAGGTGGGACAACTATTGTTGATAATTGTACCAATTGTGTCCAGTTCAATCAGTAACCCGCGAACCATCTGCATAACCATTCGGGGTTGCACTGACCGGCTGTTCTAAATCAGCCAATTGTCCGACAATTTCTTTGAGCTTCTAACAATAATCATCAAGGGAGCTGTAACTTGCATGGGTTGTATTAGGGGGTGTTTGGTTGAGCTTATTTTGTTTGCTTTTTTGCTTTTTGGAGGGGCAAAATGTCCAAAATGCCCCTCCAAAAAGCAAAAAAGCTTCAATTTGGTTCTTTTGGAGGAACATTTTGGACATTTTGCCCCTCCAAAAAGCAAAAAGCAAAAAAAATAAGCTCAGCCAAACACCCCCTTAGTAAACTCATGTTCGAGAGTGGCAACCAGAGATTTTTTGTTGCACATAAATATCTCATGGATTTTAGTCAACGCTTGATGGGCGGTGTCATCGTCTGCAAGAATACGGGAAAGAAAGTCTCCCGATATCGTATCGTATATCCACTAGAGAACCAGTGCGTCAATTCCAACCATTGGGAAAACGTCGGGTCGTCATTGGTGGGCGCGAGTGTCCCGTCGATGTGGTCAAGGACTTTGTATGCCTTAACATGAAGTTTGAAGAGTTTTACACATGACGAGTAGGTCATCTCGGAGCCATAAGGGGTACGAAATTTCTTTTGAATATTTGTGACTGTGTAGGTGGGGGTGGAGGGCAGGTTTATCGCCTGGCGGTGGTTTGGGGTTGTCCTCTCTGGCCATGAGGAGACAGAGAGAAGGGAAAAAATTGGTTTTCTATTAACCTATGCTGTGATACCATGATAATTGGTAGAATCGTAATTCTCATTATGTGTCTTGAATAATTACAAAGATATTATATAATGCAAAGTTACTAAACTAAATTCACTAAATAAGATAACCGAATAATTATAAACAAGGTGATATATATCGTGTATCTTCGTCATATCAATCATATATCTTCCGCTAATAACCATGTTAGAAACGATCTAGGGGCTGTTATGAGAACTCTCCATGCTCAATTAAGGCTGTTGTACGTTTAGAATGGAGGGTCACGGGGCTGTCAACTTTTGTAATAACAATCTAAAGATGATTAGGAAGCAACAATTGAACACATATAAGTATTGTAACTTACGAGTTTGATGTGTGTAGGTATAGAAATCGCACCCAAACCTCCAGGGTCTGTTCTTGGCCGGATCTCAATAGAAACTAGGATGGATTTGAGTGTTTTGAATCGAGGTTTAAGGCTGGAACATCATGGGGTCTAATTTCGCAACATCCTGGACGGTTATGAGGGCTTCAAAAGGGCCAGTTATAGCTTCAGGAAGGGCTGGAACAAAAAGAAAGTAATAAAGTTTTAAGAATTAAGAATAACTAGAAGCTTAGTAAGAATACAAAGGTTCCGGACATCCGAAAACAAGAAGGTGCAATGTTTACCAATAATACCTCTAGAACTCGAGAATCTTCTGGTCAGATTTGATGTCACGGCTGGAACTCAAGTGTTTTTGTTATTTCAACCAACATTAATATTACTGAACTCCAAGGAGGTAGGAAGAGGAATCAAAATATTTGGGGTTCGTTTGATATCTTAAATTGGATGACAAAGGCGGGATAGCACAACATCTAAGTTTCCAGCGCAGTGGAGGGGAGAACGATTTAGAGGTCTAATACTCACTGCAATTGTGTGAAACCAATAGGGGATTTGTTTGGGTGAGGTAGAAGTGTTCTGTGGTTTAGAGACCCGAGGAGGGAGATATGGATGGAGGAACAAGCTTGAAGTTTCTACCAGAACTTAAAGAAAGAGAAAAGGAGATTTGATGATTGAATACTTAGCCTTTGAGTTGAGTCTTGGCCAATCCAAAGCAGTAACATGGCTGGGTTTAGGGTGCATGGGTCGAGTCTGGCAAACTTAGTCCATTAATATAACTGTAACGCGTAATGGGTCCTAAAATGTAATCCATAATAGTTATTTGTATGCTTTATCTCTCCGTGCTATATCATAAAGGAAAGAAAAAATCTGGTCCAAAAATGGGGGTTGTTACTCTTAGCCAGCCAATTATTATGTAAATTAGGAATAAATTATAGTTAGTTATTTAGAGATAATCATTGTATTTATTGTGTATATCCTTTCCTTATTTCTTGGTTGTATTCTTCCATATATATAGGGTCATTATTTATCAATAATAATCATCAAATACTTTACAACCATAATTACTTTTATGGTACCAGAGCCATATTCTGATACCTTCTCTCTTCTTATTTTTTTTTCCGATCCCACCCTAATACTCACCGGATACGTCCGACCCCGTCACCATGATGCAAGAAACCTTGGCTGAATCATCGAACAAACTCGATCCTCTTCATCCTGCCTACTCTGTGTCGAACATTCAATCCAAGATCCGGACTTTGGACGGAACGAAGGTTACTTATTCGGCATGGGTAAAATTGTTTCGCTTTCATACTGTTGCGTATAAGGTATCAAACGATATCGATGAATCAGCCCCTCCAGCAGCCACATCTCCTGAATACACCCAATGGAAAGAACTCGATGCATTGGTTATTCAATGGATCTACAACACCGTTTTGGATGATCTTATGAAACGTCTTATGGATACAACTCTGGCTAGAGTGGCTTGGACAAAGCTCAAGAAGATCTTCTTAAGCAACAAAAAGGCTCGCGCTGCGGCGCTCGAGACGAAGTTTTGTAATCTCACACTGACAGCATGTTCCTCGGTTGACGACTACTGTCAACGGCTATCCGATTTAGCCAGCCAATTGGCCGATGTTGATCAGCCCATCTCTGAATCACGGCTTGTTCTTCAGCTTGTTCGCAGGCTTCCACCAGAATAACACCACTGCTTCTCTAATTAATCAGCAGGGTGTTAATTGGGACCAAGCTATCACTATGCTTAGTGACGAAGTTATCCGGATTGAAGCTTAGAAGAGCTCACAGAATACAGTTATGGCTGCTACTGCAGCGCCGCCTTCAGCCGGCTCTTCATCTAACAACAACCAGCAATATGAAGCTTCCTACTCCTCCAGTAATCGTCGTGGCAGCAGAGGCATAGGCGGGGCTTCCAACCGCCGGGGCAGAGGCAGGGGGCAGATCTCAGCAACAGCCCCATGGACCGCCTATCAGGGACAACCGTCTTCTTTTCCTAATTGGGCTTGGTGGATACCTCCACCATGTCCTTACCCGACCCAGTAGCAGTGGTCTGGCAGCAAGCAACCCGACCCACCCTCGGCTCCTCAGGTTCAGTTTACCGGCTTCCCTTCGGCCACTGGTTACTCTTCGGCTTAGTTTGCCCCATCCAGATTCAACCAGCCCATGTACAACCCCCTCTGCCCAACTGATTTGAGTGCTGCAATGGCTAATATGCAGGTTAATTCTACTAATATGGCTTGGAACTCAGATGTTATGGACACAGGGGCCGAGTCTCACGTCACTATAGACCAAGGTAAAATCGTTATCCCTGATTCTACTCATGTATGTCGTAATATTTTATTTTGGTAGGTAATGGTATGTTTTACCAACTATAGGATCAGGTACCGGCTTTCACCCTTTACCAAACCGAACTTATATACTCCCAAACATCCTTTATAGCCCTCAAATAATTAAAAATCTTATTTCTGTTAGATGTTTTACTCGTGATAATCAAGTGTGTCGAATTTGACCCGTTTGGTTTTTCTTTGAAGGACCTCAAAACTAAGAAGACACTATCTTGCAACAACAATCCCGGGAATCTTTATACGTTCACGCCGCTCAACTGCCGCCTCAAGCCACCTTTATTTCATTCCACCACTTACCTTAGCATGATCGTCTAGGACATCCCGGGGCGCAAGTTCTAGATATATTAAGTAGTTTTAATTTTCAATGAATAAGGACAAAAGTCACAATCTTTCCAATTCTTTTCAACTTTCAAATAGTAAAAGATTGCCTTTTTATTCGTCTAATACATTTACTTTTGCTCCTTTTGATATTATTCATTGCGATTTATGAACTTCGCCAATCACGAGTAAAACAGGATACAAGTATTATATGGTGCTAAATGACAATTTCTCACACTTCGTGTGGGTTTACCCCCTAAAATATAAATCCAAAACCTTTCCCACTTTTGCTAGATTCCATCAATTAATCTTCACCCAATTTAACCGCAAAATAAAAACTTTTCAATGCGGCTTAGGGGGTGAGTTTGACAATTTAGCATTTAAAACTTTTGCCCAACAAAACGGATTGCTTTTCCGTTTTTCTTGCCCTCAAACATCCACTCAAAATGGAAGGGCAGAACGTATGATTCGCCGCCTGAACGACGTTATACAGGCTCTCTTAATTCATGCGAATCTACCTCTTTCGTTTTGGGTTGATGCCCTACACACTGCCACTTATCTTCACAATATATTACCATCCAAACACCTAAATTTTTACACACCTACATTTGCTCTTTATCTTTGTCACCCAGATTACGAACACTTACGTGTGTTCAGTTGTGCGTGTTACCCTAACACATCCGCTACTCAGCCTTATAAACTTCACCATCGGTCCATCCGATGTATTTTTCTCGGGTATCCACCTGACTTTCGGGGCTACCGTTGCTTCGACCCTACCACAGGCAAGGTACACATCTCCCGACATGTGACCTTTGATGAGCACGTGTTCCCGTTTACACTTCCTCATCATCCTAACTTATACAATTTTTTGGACGACACCACCCCACTTGGATTCACATTCCATTAGCCCATTAGCCAGCCCACACCCAACATTAACCTGCCCACACCCAACCCGGTCACGGCCCATACCCGTTCACATACTCGCGTCGTCCTCGTCTTGCACCACCTTTGACCAACCCCCCTACCACCATACCAACTTCGGCCCAAGCCCAGCCCCATCCTATCCAGCCAACCAGTCCGATTACTAATGAACATCCCATGACAACTCATTCCAAATCCCGGTCCAACCCTTCGACTATACACAACACCATCTCCTTTTCACCGGTCCCTACTTCCTATGCCAAAGCCCTAACTGATCCAAATTGGTTGCATGCAATGCAAACCGAGTATACGACATAACAGGATAATGAAACATGGGAGCTTGTTCCACGACCACATGACCGTCCCGTGATTCGTTGCATGTGGTTATTTCGGCATTACTTTAAATCGGACGGATCATTGGAACGTTATAAGGCCAGGTTGGTGGTTAATGGAGATTCACAAACAGTAAACCAGCCACTATTCGCACGGTTTTGTCTCTTGCTGTGTCAAGGACTTGGCCTATTCATCAACTTGGCCTATTCGCACGGTTTTTATGCATCAACCACCGGGTTTTTATGATAAACGTTTTCCTAACCACGTTTGTCGGTTGAAGAAATCAATGTATGGTCTTAAACAGGCATCGAGGGCTTGGTACACCCGTTTTGCTAATTTTATTAACCAGGGGGGGTTCGTAGCAGCACCTGTGATCGGTCTTTATTTTTTTATCAACAAGACTGTCTAATATTGCATATTTATTATTATATGTTGATGATATAGTCATCACAGCTTCTATTGACCGTCTCTTAAACAACATTAATGGCACGCTCTCAAGGGAATTTGCCATGACTGATTTGGGTCGTCTACATCATTTCTTGGGAATAAAGGTTACTCAATAAAAGAATGGTATTTTTTTATCACAGACCCAATATGCCAAAGACATAATCACCCGCGCTTCCATGTCCTCGTGCAAACCTTGTTCAACACTGGTTGATCTTTTATCTAAATTAAGTGCTACAGATGGAGCTCTATTTTCGGATCCGACATTATATCGGTGTCTGGCGGGTGCACTGCAATATTTAACTTTTACTCGTCCAGATTTGTCTTATGCAGTTCAACAGGTGTGTCTCTTCATGCATGAGCCTCCAGATCCTCACTTTTCCTTTATGAAGCGTATCATCCGTTATTTGCAAGGAACAATTGACTATGGTATACGGATCATGAGATTTGATTCACATGACTTGGTTGCCTATTCTGATAATGATTGGGGCGGTTGCCCAGATTCAAGACGCTCGACATCGGGTTATTGTGACTTCCTTGGTGACAATCTTATATCTTGGTTTGCTAAACGTCAGCCTACTGTCTCACGATCCAATGCGGAAGCCGAGTATAGGGGAGTTGCAAATGCGGTTGCAGAAATGACTTGGATTAGGAATCTGGTGCTCGAACTTCACACTCCTTTAACGCGCGGATCAGTATTTTTTTGTGACAATGTTTCAGTGGTCTATTTGTCCAATAATCCGGTTCAACATCAAAGGACAAAACACATAGAGATTGACATACACTTCGTCAGAGAGAAGGTTCGCCTTGGGCACATTAAAGTTCTTCACGTCCCATCCTCTATGCAGTATGCGGATATATTTACCAAAGGATTATCTCGTGAACTGTTCCAATCATTTCGGTCAAGCTTGGGTGTCGTAGCCAGCCAATTATAATGTAAATTAGGAATAGATTATAGTTAGTTATTTAGATATAATCCTTGTATTCATTGTGTATATCCTTTCCTTATTTCTTGATTGTATTCTTCCCTATATATAGGGTCATTGTTTATCAATAATAATCATCAAATACTTTACACCATAATTACTTTTAGTTACAAAATACGATCATGCAAGTTTTTGTTCAGGATTAGACACAAAACCTGTATCATTCATACTAAACTAAATTTCTGTAGTAATAAACTAATATTAAATATTAATTAATAAATATACATACATACTTATAGTGCCACAAAACATGGAAAGAAGAGAAAATGATAAGATCTTACTAGTTTCTCAAGATTCTACCTTTATTAAACTCTCTTTGACAAATGAGACCAAATAGTACCCAAAAAACCTGAGTCAAGACCAAAATCCCAACAGTCACTTTGTATCCGGTTACTGATCGGTTTTGTTCGGTGACGTTTTGTTGCCCGAAATGGACCAATCTGTGCAAATCACTACATAAGAACCTAGGTACAGAATAAGTCAATATTGTTGGTTCAGGTCCCAAGTTCTACTCAGAAGTTCACAGACCAATTGTGTTTACATGAATGTGCAGAAAGATAAAAGAGAATTGGAAAGCTTGGTACATTAATTCATTAAAAAAATAGGCTATAAATAGCCTTAACATTATACACCATATCAGTTCGTTTGGTATCCTGTTAATGCTGTGTTCAAATCACCACACAAAATGGAAGTACATAACAAGGTAATAACATGGAAGTCATTTTATCGATTCCTTCGAGCAGTTGGTATGCGTAAACTAAATACCATGTGGATATGTAAAATTTGATTCAGTTGATCCTCATAATCACCAGTTTAAACAAAAATCATCATTGAATTCAAGCATTAATGATTGTAAGTATAACTTGCATACATGTTGATGACAGAATTAGTCATAGAAAATAAAAGGGTTCCAAAGTTAATTTGTCCATAATTAATCTATCAAACACATCAAAACCAAACAATAAAAGTTGCTTTATTGTGCAATCAAAATAGAAAAGAGAAGGAAATTTTGATGTACCTGATAATGACTGTAAGGAGATACTCATGTTGTGACTGGCTAATTGTCTTGTTCACAGCTCCACATGAGTGTATATTGAGACTTCTTCTGGGAAGGATGTAAAATCATACGACTCAAGTTGCTTCCTTGACCTATGAATACACAGACCTTTCAACTGATATATGCTTTGTGGAAGATGACTTATTGTCGTACCTATTATATCTAACACTTTCAAACATTCTAAACTCCCAAGTTCCTCTGGCAATTTCTTAATATTATCACATAGGCGGAGCTTTAAGGATTATAAACATTTCATCTTACATATGTTGTTCGGAATATCTCGTAAGGATTTGCAACAGGATATGCGTAACGACTTTAAATACTCTAATTCGTGTATATTCTCGGGTAACTGCTCAAGTGCCAAACAAGAACCTAGTTCAAGTGATTGTAGATGTTTCAATGTACAAATGCTATCCGGAAGATGCTGAAACTGTTGCTCGCATAAATGTAGCAATTGTAGACTTACTAACCGCCACAGATCCTGAGGAACTCTTCGTCCAAGTGAAAGCTCTCTTAAATGTTGTATACCACAAATAGTTGCTAAAATGCACTTAAGGTTTTCGCAAACGCACGGACCAAAAGAAATAAGTTTCTCAAGATTTCCACTCGGTGAGGATCTAGGTTCGTCATACTTTTGACAGTATTGGTAAGAAAATTGAATTCAAGCATTCATGATTGTAAGTATAACCTGAATACATGCTTTTGACAGTATTAGTAAGAAAATTTTAAGGATTCCTTATTGTGCAATTAAAACAGAAAAGAGTAGGGATTCCTTCTTGTACAATTTCTCCGGGAATGATGTAAAACCATAGGACTCAAGTTGATCCCTTGAACCATAAATACGCAGACCGTTCAACTGATAAATGCTATGAGGAAGACAACTTATGTCCATGTCGTTTATCCATAACACTTTCAAACATTCTAAACTCCCAAGGTCCTCTGGCAATTCCTTAATATTTTGACAACCATAGAGCTCTAAACGATTTAAACATCTCATCTTACATATGCTGTTCGGAATGTCTCGTAAGGATTTGCAACCCGAGATGATTAATTCCTCTAAACACTCTAATTCGCATATATTCCAAGGTAACTGCTCAAGAGCCAAACAAAAGTAAAGACGAAGTGATTTTAGATGTTTCAACATACAAATGTTATCAGGAAGATGCTGAAATGGTTGACTGCTCAAAGATAGCTTCTCTAGACTTTTCAACTTCCACAAATCCTAAGGTTCCTTCAAGTGTAACCTTTCTTAAATCTTGTAAATCACAAATCGTTGCTAAAAAATACTCAAGATTTTCACAAACGCATGGACCAAAACGAAAAAGTTTATCTAAATTTCCACTCCATGAAGATCTGGGTTCATCATATATACATGTAAACCCAAACTCTGGCAAATCATTTCTAGCATGCAGTGGGCATACATCTACACAACATAGACTTACTTTTACTGTATCTTTTGAATTAAGAGAAGCTGATTCATGTGTTTTGTCAACCTCAAGATATGAAACATTTAAGCATCGACTTAGGCCAGTGCGGACAAGCTTTTTTAGACATTCCACTGGTGCGTGAATTTCTTTTAGATGAGAACAATCTTGAAGATATAATCTCTCAAGATGTGAAGTCAGCCCAAGGTTAAGGTTACTCACCTTAGAACCCGTAAGGCTGAGGCCTTTGAGGCTCAGGCATTCAGTTAACATGAAGAGTTCTACAAGGTCTTCACATCCAGTAAGATTTAACAATTCAAGATGTGGAGTTACGCTAAGGTCAAAGGTTCTTAACTTCGAATAACTAAGGTCAAGGAATTTAAGCTTATTAAAAACCTGTCATAAGAAAAAAACAGTGGATGAGAATTAGTGTAATGACAATATATAACATTATTTGCATTATGCAGAACAACCAATCAACCATTATTCTACCTTTCTTTCTCCTCCTTCCCAGAGTTCAGTTATATTGCTACCATGCATTTCAAGGTTAACAAAGTTATTTGCTTGAAACGTTTCAGGTAGAGACCGAAAAGGGTATTTACTCCAACAAAGAAATTGTAAAGCATCTGGTAAGTATTTGCTAACTTCATCAACTTCTGTTCCGTCGCATTTCACATTAAGTAATCTAAGTTCTTCCATCTTTCTAATACCATTCATAATAATATCAGAATTGAGATTGGAATATCCCAACTTTATACTTCTTGTGGCTTTGGTGCCCTGTAGATAATTAAAAAGAAACGCCGGTGTAAAAATTTGTCAAAGAAAACAAAATTCCCTAGTTGTCCACAATTCATACAAACTTAAAACTTACCGATTCCTTAACCAATATGTATTCAATTTCCTCTTTAATACTTAATCGACTATGTCTGCTAGGCTCGTTAGGATGCAAACGACGTATTATATTCCAGCACATTTCTTCTATATGGTCATGGAAGCTCAAACGATCAAAATGAGAAACAGTTATCAAAGATTTCTGCTCAAGAACACTTAAACCAATTTCAGCATAATATCCACAACTATCAAGTATTCTAATTGCTTCACATTTCTTCTTATTTTTCAGCATGCATACAACATCCAGAAAGATTTCTTTCTGATCGTCCTCTAGACCATTATAGCTTATCTCCAATCTTTTCAAAGTTTGATCTTCAGGGATGGTGTTTAGTTTTTCTATGGCACTTTTCCATACATGATCACTTCTACCACAAAGATGTGAACCCAAAACTTTGATTGTTAAGGGAAGACCAGCAGCATAATGTACAACTTTACTTGATAACTCGTCAAACCTTTGATTTGGAATATCTTTCTTAAATGCATACCTATTGAACAGGCAGAGAGCTTCCTCATCTGATAATAGATTAACATCATGAATAATGCTAACTCCATGTGCTACGAGCACCTGCTGATCTCTTGTTGTGATGATGATTCTACTTCCTGGTTTAAACCAAGTACGCTCACTAGCTAATGCCTCAAGCTGATTTATATCATCCACATCATCTAGAACAATAAGAGCCTTTCTATCAAGCAAGTTCCTTTTAATCTTATTTTTCCCATCAGAAACACTTGTTACATCAATGTTTTCATCAGCTAGCACATCTTTAAGGACCTGTTTTTGCAATTTCTTCAAACCAGTAGAAGAGCCTTTTGAAACTTCTCGGATGTTCTCAACAAAGCTTACACCTTCAAACCAAATGGATATTAGATCAAAAACAGCTCTCGCCAAAGTGGTCTTTCCACCACCTTCTATTCCCATGATCACTATGAGACGAACATCTTCGAAACCAATTTCTAAAGATGAAACTACACTCTTTACCCGGGTCTCCATGCCTACTAACGTCCCATCAATTCTTGAATTAGTGAAATGTAGCTTTAGGGAAATTTCCTGAACAATTTGTTGAATAAATTTAGCTTCATGCCTATGTGTTAAAGAAGATTCATTTAGATTGCATGAATGTCTCTATTAAGAAAATGTTATATAGAAAAGAAAAAGAAGAATATAAGCCGAAGGAATTACCCATTCAAAGTAGTCTTCAACTCCATCCCAGCCAAGCAGGCTGCTTCTTTGAGAGCATTTCTCCATCTTCTAGATCTTCATATTCCTGTTTGATGAAGTCCAAAGCTTTCTTAGTCTTAGCAAGATTTAACACAAGTACAAGACATTTGAATAAGAAACTTCTTCTACTCTAAAACATAAATCGTTCACTAGGTTCGGTGATAAAGATGTTACCGATCCACTATGACACCATTTAATGAAGATGAAGAGTCACTGCAGCAAAATGATAGAATGGAACAAAGATGGTCGAGAGGTAGATCAAAGCTCCTACTACCCTTTTCATGTTCTGCAAAGGCTTTTCCAAATGCCCCACTTTGGTGGCGAACTTCGGTGGGTTCCACGTCAAAGAATATGGGGTAAGCAGTCTGCTCCTTCGTCTTTTGGCACTCAATAATCTTTACAAGCTCCTCTAAGCACCATGATGAAGATGCATAGTTCTTGGAGAAAACAATTATGTGAATTCTCGACTCCTCAATTGATCTTGTGAGATGATCACTAATCCTTTCCCCTTTCATGATTTTTACGTCATCTTTGTAAGTTAAAATACCTTTCCGCTGAAGAGCATGGTAGAGATGATCAACAAAGTTCTTACGGGTGTCTTCGCCCCGGAAATTTAGAATGACATCATACTTGAAACTCTTTTGAATGGGTGATGCAGAAGTAGATGCTAAAGTAGAAGCCATTTCTTGAAAGATCGAATGGCATGAAATGAAATATTCTATGTTTGTGGAAATTTGTGCAAACTTATAAGAGATTAATTGTTTGAAAACCTTTTACATTGGGGGCTGGGGAGATACAAAAGATTCATGCTTGCCATTGAGATAAAAGACATCTACCAACCCTTGTTCTAAATTATTGATTAGGCGCATTCACAATTACAATGAGTAGCCACCATGTTATTGTGAAAAAAAAAATAATTCGCAAACTTGGACCCTTGTTTAAAATAATTGGGGTAAATTAATACGAACGGATGAAGACGATTGTTTGTTGTGATGGGTAGGGGTCAAAAGATTCCTATTTAAATATTTGAATAAAAGATTAAGACATATACCTAACCTTGTTTAAAACTATTGATTACCATTGTAGTTGACTTTATGGATGCTTAAGGCTGGTCACTATGGTGAGGGGCTTCGAAGCCCATTCCCAGTGTCACGTCAGCATCACGTGTGCACTAGGGGCTTCAAAGCACCACCCCAAAGATGCCCCTCAATGATGAGGGGGCTTCGAAGCCTCTTAATTTTTATTTTTTTTTATTTTAATAAACTAACAAATTTATTAAATACAATAATTATCAAATACAAACTAAATTAAAATTAAAAACATATAAATAAAAAAATCAACTAATTTTAGTCGTCATCGTCGGCGTCGGCGTTTTGTTGTTTGTTTCTCCAAATATGTTCAACCAAATCTGCTCGAAGACTGAAATTAGTTTCTTTTTTTCGTGTTCTTAATAAAATAGCAAATCTCTCATCTTCGTTTAGTGTTGTCATCGGATCCGGCGCATCGTCGTACTCGCTTGACATATTGCTCTACCCGAGTCCTCCGGTATCATATTATGCAAGATAATACAAGTGTACATTACATTTCTTAACTTATCCATGTGCAGAATACGATCCGGATGTCTAACTATAGACCAACGTTTCTTTAATACCTCGAATGCCCTTTCGATGTCATTTCTGGCCGACTTGTAATATTTTCGTTTTTCATCAGTCGAGCACGTAAAGCTATGAACCAACATTGCCCAATCCGAATAAATGCCATCGACTAAATAATATCCGTATTCGTAGTTGGCACCATTAGTGGAAAATGAGGTGTCGGGTCCAACCCCGTTTACGAGACGGTCGAAAAGAGGAGACGCATTTATCACAGCTATATCATTGTTTGCACTGGGCATCCCAAAGAAAGCATGCTATATCCAAAGATCAAATGATGCAGCAGCCTCAAGGATAACTGTTGGTCCATCATGATCACCCCGATGATATTGACCTTGCCAAGCAACTGGGCAAGCTTCCCAATATTTTCGTTTTTCATTAGTTGAGCACGTAAAGCTATGAACCAACGTTGCCCAATCCGGATAAATGCCATCGACTAAATAATATTCGTATTCGTAGTTGACACCATTAGTGGAAAATGAGGTGTCGGGTCCAACCCCGTTTACGAGACGGTCGAAAAGAGGAGACGCACTTATCACAGCTATATCATTGTTTGCACTGGGCATCCCAAAGAAAGCATGCCATATCCAAATATCAAATGATGCAGCAGCCTCAAGGATAACTGTTGGTCCATCATGATCACCCGATGATATTGACCTTCCCAAGCAACTGGGCAAGCTTTCCAACCCCAATGTGTGCAATCAAGACTACCAAGCATCCCAAGAAAACCGTGCCTCTGTCATGCACCTCGTATATTTTTTGTATGTCGGCTTGAGTCGGTTTCCTCAAATATTTTTTATGATATAGTTGAGGAATACCTAATATTAATGTCAGTTTATTAAATTTGCATTTAAAATGAGAGGATTTATAAATACATATTAAAAAATGATAATACTCACATTCGCAGAACGTGTGAAGGGCTTCACGAGCCATTGTCTCCGACATTTGTAAATACTCTTCCATGGCGTCGCTCGTGGTCCCGTACGCGAGTTGACGAATCGCCGCCGTGCATTTTTGCAATGGAGAATAACCAGGCTTACCTCTCGCGTCATCCAGTTGTTGGAAAAAATCATAACCGCGTTCTAAATCACCAACAATTCGTTAAAAAAAAGTTGGCGACTAAGCCGAAAACGCCGCAGGAATTGTTCCGCATCAAAAGTCACTTCCGGCGAAAATAATCTTGCATCAACCTTTCATGAGCACCGACACGATACCGTTGTCGATGAGGACGTCTTGTTAGCGGTTGTGAGCTTTCGCAATGCTCGACTAAGACTCGGGCAGCATCTAGAATAGCACTAAATACTACCTCATCCCCTGAATCGGAGTCTGAAATAACGTCGGGGTCAGGGTAGTAGTAGGGTGTCGAAGATGAATCGGAAGACATTTTTGGGAGAAAATTATAAAAAGTTTGAGATTGTAAATTATAGAAAGTTTGAGAAAATTATAAATGGTTTAGTTTGATAAATATATATATATATATATATATCAAACGGTCAAAAGAGCCGTTGGATAGGGGAGGGGCCCACTAAATTCATCTTCCACGCCGGCCGTTTGAATGGCTTCCTCATCCGCACCCACCGTTGGACGGCGCCCGCAATGGTGTTTGGAGCCCACCGCGCCAAAAAAAGGGGCCAATGGCGCCCCATAGCTGGTAGTCTTATTGCTAAGGCGTATAATAATAATAATTGTTTACTTAATTAATGGTAATTCTTTCGTAAAATGAATCAAATCAGTTGACCTAGTGTAGGTCCTGAAACCGGGATCAAACAACAATGTTCTTGGATCAATCTCACTCATGAGCTAGCAGAAATCACTCACAAGAAACCGAGATCTCGCATCTATTTGCGTTTGGATTATTTCTGATTGAGGAAAGAAAGAGAGAGTAAAGAGAGTTGTTAAGAAAGTAGATAAGATTTTGTAAAAGGTTTTTTAGCATGTGCATGCTTCATCTTTATTAGTGAAGCCATGCCATGCTCACTTCTATTATTAATGGCCCAGTGGGCTTTTATACAAGGCCTCGGGCCCAAACATACAAAGACAAAGGCGAGAGCTGACTAGGTACATCTTGAACAAAACGAAATAATACACAAGACTATATATATTACAAAAAAAAGTTGTTGGTTGTTGCAATTGATCAGTTCTATGTGCCTTCTTAATGAAAAACCTGAGTCGAGACCAAAATCCCAGCAGTTCACTTGGTATCCGGGTACCTTTTGTTGCTTGGAATGGCCCGAAAACCCCGAGCCCAGATCGAAATCTCAGTATGAGTTGGGTTGGTATCCAGTTACTGCTATGTGAAAATCACCACATAAAATGAAAGTAATGGAATTCATTCTCATCGATTTCAAGAGAAAATTCTCACACATACATTTCATCGAGCAGTTGATATGCGTAAATTAAATACCATTTGGATATGTAGAATTTTTCAATTGAGCCTCACACAAGTTTAAACAAAAAATCATCATTGAATTCAAGCATTCATGATTGTAAGTATAACCTGTATACATGTTGATGACAGAATTAGTCACAGAAAATAAAAGGGTTCCAAAGTTAATCTGTCTATAATTAATCTATCAAACACATCAAAACCAAACAATAAAAGCTGCTTTATTGTGCAATCAAAATAGAAAAGAGTAGGAAATTTTGATGTACCTGATAAAGAATGTAAGGAGATACTCATGTTGTGACTGGCTGATAATCTTGTTCACAGCTCTACGTGAGTGTATATCGAGACTTCTTCTGGGAAGGATGTAAAACCATACGACTCAAGTTGCTTCCTTGACCCATGAATGCACAGACCTTTCAACTGATAAATGCTTTGTGGAAGATGACTTATGCTTGTACCTGTTATATCTAACACTTTCAAACATTCTAAACTCCCAAGTTCCTCTGGCAATTTCTTAATATTATCACATAAGCGGAGCTTTAACCGTTTTAAACGTTTCATCTTACATATGTTGTTCGGAATATCTCGTAAGGATTTGCAACAGGATATGCGTAGCGACTCTAAACACTCTAATTCATGTATATTCTCAGGTAACTGCTCAAGTGCCAAACAAGAACCTAGTTCAAGTGATTGTAGATGTTTCAATGTACAAATGCTATCTGGAAGATGCTGAAACTGTTGCTCGCTTAAATGTAGCAATTGTAGACTTACTAACCGCCATAGATCCTGAGGAACTCTTCGTCCAAGTGAAAGCTCTCTTAAATGTTGTAAACCACAAATAGTTGCTAAAATGCACTTAAGGTTTTCGCAAACGCACGGACCAAAAGAAATAAGTTTCTCAAGATTTCCACTCGGTGAGGATCTAGGTTCGTCATACTTACATCTAAACCTAAACATTGGGAAATTATTTTTTGGATGTAGTGGGCACACATCAGTGAAATCTACATCTATATTAAATGTACCTACAGAATCGAGATTAGCTGATCCATGCTCTTTGTGAAACTTAAAATATGTAAAATTTAAGCAATGCCCTATCTGAAAGTCGACAAGGTTTTTTAGACATCCCGTCGAAACGTGAATTTCTTGAAGATGAGAACATCCTGCAAGATTTAACACCTCAAGATGTGGAGTCAACCCGAAGTTAAGGAGACGTACCTTAGTATAACTGAGGTTGAGGACTTTAAGGTTCAGACATTCAATGGGAAACTGGAATTCTTCAAAGCCCCAAGAGCTTTGAAGATTTAACACTTCCAGATGTGGAGTCATGCCAAGGTCAAAGGTTCTCAACCGTGAATAACTGAGGTCAAGGAACCTAAGCTTATTAAGAAACTGTCATATATAAAAAAAATGGATGAATATCAGTATAATGACAGAATATGACAATGTATTATGCAGAATGACCGATAACCATTAATGTACCTTTCTTTCTCTCACTTCCTGAGGTTGAGGAATACTGCTCCACCACATTCCAAGGTTAACAAGCTTATTTGATTTAATTGTTTTAACTAAATACCGAAAAGGGTATCCATGCCAACATAGAGATTCTAAAGCATCCGGTAAGTATATGCTGGTTGTATTATCTTTCCATGACCGTTTTCCAAATTTCCCATGAACATAAAGTAATCTAAGTCCGTTCATATTTCTAAGACCATTCACAATAATTGTTGGATCTATATTCGTGAGCCTCAGTCTTATACTTCTTGTTGCTTCAGTACCCTTAAAATAAAGAAAATAAATAAGATAAAAAAAACTAATATGAAAACTTGTCACAACAAATAAAAATGTTCTAGTTTTCTACTAGTCATATAAACTTGAAACTTACAGATTTATTAAGCAAAATCTTTTCAATTTCCTCTTTAATTCATAATCGACTATGTCTGCTAGGCACGTTAGGGTGCAAACGCCGAACAATATTCCAACCCATTTCTTCTATATGGTCATGGAAGCCTAAACCATGTCTATCAGAAATAGTTATCAAAGATTTCTGCTCAAGAACACTTAAACCAATTAGAGCGTTAAATCCACAGCCTCCAAGTATTTTGATTGTGTCATGTTTCGTTTGACCTTTTAGTACGCATACAACATCTAGGAATATTTCCTTATGATCATTCTCCAGACCATTATAGCTTAGCTCCAATATTTTTAAAGTGTGATCTTCGGGAACTGTTTTTAGTCTTTCTAAGGAATCTACCCATTTACACTCACTTCTACCACAAAGATGTGAACCCAAAACTTTGATTGTTAAAGGAAGACCAGCACCATAACGTATCACTTTTCTTGAAAGCTCTTCATACCCTTGATTCGGAATATCCCTGTTAAATGCATACCTACTAAAGAGGCAGATTGCTTCCTCATCTGATAACAAATTGACATCATGAATAAAGTTCACTCCGTGTGCTACAAGCACTTGCTGATCTCTTGTTGTGATGATGATTCTACTTCCTGGCTTAAACCAAGTAAGCTCACCAGCTAACGCCTCAAGATCGTTTATATCATCCACATCATCTAGAACAACGAGAGCCTTTCTACTAGGCATCATCCTTTTCAGCATATTTTTTCCATCAGATGCACTTTTTACATCAATGTTTATATCATTTAACACATCTTTAAGAACCTGGTTTTGCAAATCCTTCATACCAGATCGTTTTGAAACTTCTCGGACATTCTCAACAAAGCTTTTACCTTCAAACCAAATGGAGATTAGATCAAAAACAGCTCTTGCCAAAGTGGTCTTCCCGCCTCCTCCCATCCCCTTAATCCCTATCATACGAACATCATCATAACCACTTTCTAAAGATGAAACTATATTCTTTACCCGAGACTCCATGCCTACTAACTTCCCATCAATGCTTGAATTAAAGAAATGTAGCTTTAGTGAAACTTCTTGAACAATTTTTTGGATAAATTTCGCTTCATGTCTGTGTGTTAAAGAAGTTTACATCACATTAGCCAATGCCCCCACATTAACAGTTAATTTCAAATTTACTACAGACAATCATAAGCAGATTGACCTCGTAAATTGGGGAGGCCCGTACTTAAGTAGCAAATGTGAAAATTTGCCTACAGAATCTTGTTTTTCTTGAAGTTAGTTTAAATTTTAAGGATGGAAGCAGCACTACTCTCCTTAAGGGCCCCAACTTATTGGAAATCTGACAATTAATCTTGGGATTTTATAGCTAGATAATTAAAATTTTAATATTCCATAACCATCATAATAGAAGTATTTTGCTATTCAAATGGGGTTACGGCACAGCTTGTTGCCTGTTTGCATGCCACTTTATTGTAATCGTTTTATACTTATGAAAGATTACTTAATTTAAACTTTTATATCATAAACCAAAGTATTTCTGAAGTAGTGATCCTTTTTGTAGTGAATATTGAAAGTTTAGTCTTATTTTACCATCATATGTTGTTCTTTAACCAACATATATTTTAGCTGACTAATTCTAACACCACCCATATTATGCCCAACAAGGAAAACTGATGTATCCAAATCTACATAACTTCATATATGAAGCAACATCATACTGGTATACTCATGTTTTAAGTTCAAGTATTGAGTTAGCATTCGGAAAGAGAAATCAAATGAAGAAATTACCCCTCAAAAGTGTTCTTCAACTCCCACCCAGCCAGGCTGGCTGCTCCTTTCAGTGCATCTCTCCATCTCCCACCATCCTCTTTCTCTACATGTTTTGCAAAAGCTTCTCCAACTGCCCCACTTTGATGGCGGACTTCAGTGGGTTCCACATCAATGAAGATGGGATAAGCAATTTGCTTTGTCGTCTTTTGGCACTCTATGATCTTTACGAGCTCCTCTAGACACCATGATGAAGATGCATAGTTTTTTGATAAGACAATTATGTAAAATCTCGAATCTTCAATGGATCTGATGACTTGCTCACTGATCCTTTCCCATTTCTCAATTTTTTCATCATCTTTGTAAGTTATGATACCTTTTTGGTGAAGAGCGTGATAGAGATGATCAACAAAGGTCTTACGGGTGTCTTCACCCCTAAAACTTATAAAGACATCATATTTGAAAATCTTTTGAATAGATGACGCTGAACTAGATGCCATTGCTTGAATGATCAAATAAAATGAAAAGGATAAAGACTAATAATTCTAAGAAGACAGTTTGAAAAAATGTTTATGATGGGTTCTGCTTTTCATTATAAAAAGGTGTGTAAATACATATAACATCATGAGTTCACTAACGGGTCAGGTGCTAAAAGCTGGTGGAAGGCAGTGGGTTCAGATGGGGGACAGGTTGATTTTTTTAAAACAATAAAAAAAATTTCATTTCATTACAAGTTGCCAATGATGGCGGGTTTAAGTTGGGTATTATATTGTGTAATCTTAGTTTTTGTTAAGTTTTTAGCATGAACGGTGGTACTTCAAGCATGTTTTTTGTGTTTCAGGTTGTTAAACGCTAATGGTGTTTATTGGAGCTAGTTATGAGCTTACATTGATGTTTCGGGATGATCCACATCAGCACGCGCACATTTCAGAGTTAAACAAGTAAAATACGGGAAAACACCTTGCCTCATGGTTGAAGCCACCCCCCTCGCGCTACGCGAGTGAGCCTGAAGTAAAATCCGACTAGTTTGTCCTTTGCTCTATGCGAAGTACGGGGAGAAGGCCGTCACGCTACGTGACTCTAACACCCCAACATGAACTGAGCCGACGTGTCACAATGTACGAAGGTATAAAGAGGCCGAAGACATAATTCCACTAGATAGCAATCTCCATAAGCATCCTAAAGTTTAATTCACTCTCTCCATCCCTCCCAACTATGAACCTATGGGGAAAATAGGTTTACAGAATGAGCCGAATGTCCGGTACGGAATAATAGGCTCGCTTAGAAAGGAAAACATTTTTAGTAAAGAGGGTATGTTTAAAAACAGTTTACGTTGGCTGTAGAAAAACAGTTTTGGTAATAGTAAAACAATTTCAATAAATGATACACAATTAAGAAAACATTTCACATAAATAGTAAGTCAAAACACTTTAGAATAAGTCAAAACAGTAATGTGCAAGTCAGAATAATAACAAATATCCAAAACTGCAACAGATGATTCAATAACAATAATTCATACCACATAGTTTAAATGGTTACAGATAGTTCTTATCATACGGATGTACCCATGGCCCAAAAAACATCTCATAATACGTGATAGCACACAATCAATCACACGAAATGGTCCGGTTTCGCATACCCACAACCATTTCCCGTAGTAGAAACCATAGCAAATCTAGGACCGGTCCATATGCCTCTTAATAGCTATAGGCCACACCTGCGTTTAAGAGATGTTATGAACTAATCTCTCTGTCACGGAAGGAGCACATGGTATTTATGCCATAACAACATGCTCGTGGGACACTACTCAAGAAGCTGGAACCTAGGGTAATAGGGTAACAGAGCACAAAACATATATTTTTGAAGCATTTAAAAATTCGGTATCGAGACATGCAATAATGAAAAATCAATTTCAATCTAATGCATGCTTGTTTTGGTTATAACATAACATAAAATTAACATATTACTGACCAAGGTATAACATATCAGAAAACTAACTGAGCGTAACATGAAGCTCGCTCATCTTGGTTAACGGTACCATAATAATATAGTCGGGTGTTTATATATAGGAAGTACCGCATCATATACAACACACACATATGCTATCAAAGCTCCGTTTTCCATGATGTTCGAAATTCATATTACTTTTCTGGAACATTTGAAATTGGTTGTGAGTGTAGAAGAAAGATACAGTAATGATAAAGGTATAAAAACTATTATTTAATTAACGGAGAGAGAAATATAGTGCTTTTAGTATAATTATAGAGATGATGATATGGGACGGGCTGAGAATGCTCTTAACTTTTGAAGATAAGATTCATGTACTGAATTTTCAACGTGAAAAAAAGTAGGTTATAATGGGTTGGGGTCGGGTTAAAATGGTATTGCATAATAAAAAAGCATAAGAGTAAAAGGGGGTCAATTATTGATTAAGCGTGGTGATCATTCACGTAAAAAAAAAAATCTTGACTTCAGTGTTTACAAATATAATAAAAATGAAATCACAAATTTAATGTTAACAGAATAGAACACTTGTTTTAATCTAGAGCAATTTAATAGACTGCATTTTCAATAAAACTCAAAAACCAACTCCATATGTACTAGCAAATAAACCATCAGATTTACCTGATCATCATAGTATGATACCAATATTATAAAAATACGGTATATGCAAGGCTGTAATCATAAACTATACATACCCTCAGTTCAACTTGTTAAAAGTTTCTACAGAAATCTGAGTATTAGTGGCAGCTCTATATTGCAGGTTCTGCTTCATAAGTTTTTATAAATTTAGCTCCTTCCTAAAAGTTTTTCTAAATTTCACTATCATGCAAAAACAAACATAACCAAAAATCTAACAAAATATATATTCTGATAATCTGATTAGATGATGAAAATTCCCACACGTGCATTTTGTCAAGCAGGCGGTATGCATAAACTTAACAGACAGTTAATATGTGGACTTTGATTCAATTCAGCCTCATAAGCACCAGTGTAAACAAACATCATCGTTCAACTCAAGCATTCTTGATTAAGTTTGTGATAAGCGTTCAAGATATTCAAAACATATGTGCAAATATACGTAGAGTGTAAAGGCCCTTATTTGACTAAATTTGTCAAAAAAACTTTTAAAAATCAAAATTGACCTTTTGACTATGGTTGACTTTCTTGTGGTCAACTGCACATGCTGGTGGTTCCTTGTTGTTAGAATATATCAGCTACTAGTATTTTGTTGGTAGCTTAAGTTCATTCTTAGTATACCAGGTACACAATCACAAAACAAAGCTATTGAAGCAATTGTCTTAATGGGAGTTATTAAAAATCAGAGGTTGATTTTTGTGATTAGTGTTATAAGTCAATCCTTGTCTGACTTGTATTGGACTGAAAACTCTGTGTTGCGGTATATCCATAGTAAGGGTATTTTGGTCATTGGGCTCCATAAAAAAGTTTAAGGATATGATAATTCAGTTTGATTGGGAAATGAATGAATTGTTACTTAATAGCAGCATTTTTGTTAACCATGAGTTTCTGGTCATGTTTGACTTTTTTTCTAGTCGTACATGACATATGGAACTTTCAAAATATTTTTAATCAATTTTGACAATTGACAATAACTGAAGAATCTAGTGGATCAGTTGTATTTTTGATTCTTACAATAGATGCAATATTTATACATGCAAGGGTAATTTAGTCATTTGATACAATAGGTCGAAGTTCAAGTATAAATAGAAGTCAACCAAAGAATCTGTAAAATGGTATAATTGAGCAGCTGGTTTGGACTATTAATAAAGTTATCATATCTGCAACAGTTTCTACATATTTGGTTTATTAGACTTATTTGACTTTATCCTGTCAAAATTGATCTGAGAGTTAAGAAATGGTTTTGGATCATAATGTATATTAGCTGCTACCATTGGGCTCATGATAGGGTTTGATGCATGTGATAATTGTGATAGATAGAGTGAAGATCGAATAATAGGGATAAGATGGAAGAACGATTGTATTAAGGAAAACGTAAAGGTTACAAGTTCCAGGCCTAGCCCTATCTCACTGCATAAGCAGGAGCCTTAGCAATGCCATATTCAACATAAAAATACCTTCCTCTCCCTGTTAGCTATCAATACCTATTTATATAATATAAGTTGCACTAGACCCCTCTTAAAATAGACAAATGACATTTAGACTAGAAACTAGATACGATTCCTATCAAGCTCTTTCCTTGTTATGGGTTAATCCGGATTTGGAAGATTTGAGGGTGCACATGACAACTTTGGAAGTCCAACAAGGTCTGGTGAACAAAAGAATGAGTGGGCCCACATAGTGATTTTCAGATAATAAATATGGGCCAATACAATATTATTTTTCAACTGGTGGTGGATTAAATGGAAGTATTTACAATGGGTTTCCTTTATTATATGGATGATTGGGGGAAGACATATGGGCTCAACAAAACAGTTTACTATTTTTTGGTTCTAGTTGCATTACTTAGATTACATGGGCCATTCAACCGCAAGAATTGCACAAGTGATAGAGCTGATAAATAACACCGTTTGGCCCTGTTTTTATCTATTAGATAATTGATTAATAACATTAATCATGCAGCCAAGATAATCTGTTTATTGTTTGATTTTTCATTGGAAGATGATGTTGTTTGTCTGTATTCGTATTGTAATTCAAGCTAAAATTTGTCTGTTTATTAATATCTGATTTTTTTATGAATTAACATTAACTAGTGAGCAATGCATGCTAGTAAGAAGATGATGTAATTTTCTTGGCCAATCATCATTAGACGATTACTCAATTGCTATATAGCCCTTACCAAATGCTGTTTATGATATCATTTCAAGAAGATATTTTTTATATGCAACAAAACAAGAAAATGGAATTGATCTAGTAAGAAACGGAAATACTTTGCTAAACCATATATATATAATCTTATGTAAATGAACTAAGAGTGAAAAGGGTAATAGATAGAAAGTAAAAATCTAGGGGCCAAATTAGAAGACTAAGTTTACCACCGGATTGCGTCACGTACAATTATAAAGAAAACCTCAAGCCTCATGTATTTTCACAAGTGACGTCTAATTAAATGTTTAGAAATCTATACATAAGCGAAAAGCTCCAAATATGGAAAACAATCTTTATTCCCGCCACTCTAAATTATGAAAGCACAAATCTAGACCGGATATGAAGTGAATCATTAATAATTATGTAGAATGATCTAAGAAATCTCTCGTTCACTTCTTTTGTGATTGTTTCTAGAGTGTAGTATTACTATCTACACCAGCCAACACATGTAATACAACTTGAGGAAAGACACTTCTCATGTGGGAGAAGTGTGTAGTTGTCACGCATGTATAAATAATTCTTTATGTACGTGAATGCGTATTTGAGACGAATTTAGTGAAAAATAAATGCATTTAATGTTTGTCATACATCAAAAACAAGAAAATTGAATAGAGTAAGAAACAAAAAATAATAATAATAATAATAATAATAATAACAACAACAACAACAATAATAATAATAATAATAATAAGAAAAAAAGAGCAAAAATTATTTTTCATACGGACTGATGAGCCTATATATAGATGTAACCCTAATACTCTTTTCATAAACACATAAAACCCTAATCTCTTTTGCTTATAACGCCGCACCTGCCATCGTTTGATTGTTTATGGTGCAGAGAACTGAAGAGCTGATTGTTAATTACTAATAACATGTTGATTGTTCATAGGGTTTTACACAACGAATCAGGTACGCATATACATCCTATAATAATGTTTATTCAACTTTACCTCTTAGATTAACAATATATACTTATTAAACGTTAATTTATTATAGTTCTTCTTAACATGCAACTATTTGAAACGTTAATTTATCCAAAGGTCTCAGATTTTAACCAAAAAACATGAGATTTCTTGAATAACATGTTCTTAAGATTTCTCAAATTGATAACACTAATGTTTGAAACCTCATCTTTTATCGAACACCTCAGATCATCTCATTTATTCACTAGAATGCACTTCTATTCTCTTTATATATTATTTTTTGTCATCAAAGTTTAATGTCACGAAACCCGTTTTATTACATCTAATCACCAAATTTTACTATTGTTCATTATCTATGCATCAAAAATGCAATAAACATAGGGGTGTGTATGGTTCAGTTTGATTTTACTATGTTTACTACTTTTTGGGTTACCATTTGGGGAAAGTTTTTAGGCTGACAGAAAATTGGCCAGAATAATGAGTTTAGGCCTTAATGTTTTTGACAATTAATGATTAATTGATTATTATATATTTTGACTTAATTATTTGTATTACACTACTTGTTAAATTCTTACAAAATTACTTAAGATTTACACAAAAATCTATACAGTCTTCAGTTGGGTTTCATTTTTTTAACATGCTAAACCGAAAATGAATGGAAAATTCAGTTTTTTGGGTTTCATGCAAGTCAATTGATTGTTGTATATGTAATTGCCAAAGTATGAAGCAAAACCATTTGACTGGAAACTATTAATAATTAAATTAAATTGGTGGATAAGTTGTTAAAAAAATTTGAGCAACAACAGAGAATATAATTCCCATATTTATTTATTTTTTGAATTTCAGGCCAAAAGTTTTGGGCCTTAACCAATAGATTATCTTTTCACGAATGTGGCCTTCTGACGGTGGTTGTAACAAAATCTGGATTAGGGTTACGCAGACTTTCTATATATACGAATGAAACTTCCTTTCCTGTCCTACCGAAGATGGCATTCTCATTCAGAGATCAATGTAAGAGCTTTTAGTTTTGTTTTAACGAATCTTATTTTCCTCAATCGTTCTTTACATGTTTGATGTTTGAAAATTACAGCTTGTTTTTAGAAAACGAATTTGTGAATTTTTAGTTTTGATTTTTTTATGAACATATATCCATTTATTTAGTTGGTGTTTAATGCAGCATATTTACTTATGTTTGAGAAACGAAGTAAATCGATATCAGACACATTTTCTTTAATATTTTGGGAATTTTGTTTCACTACATGCATGTTGTGATATAGATCTCAAACAATGGATGAATAATTTGTATTGGAAATATCTTTTTTGGTTCTATATTTGGCATGTTTAAATCATTCGGGATTTAACGATTTATACTTGTTTTGTCCAATTTAAATGTTAGGTTTGACGTTACGCATCACACATTACTGTCAGATTTGGCTAATCATTTAGGGGGCGATTATAGCATGTTGATTGTTTATAGAGTCTTGATGGCCATCATTCAGAAAGGTAACAAAATTCTCGATTTCATTCTTTATGGTCTCAAAATAAGCAACCAACTTTGTTAAGGTCGAAAAAATAACAACCGCAACAAGCATTTTTGTTTATGTTTTTTTTTTCAATTTTGAAAGTAGCTAAAGGGAAATTTTGAAATCCAAAATATATTAATATCTAAGCAGAAGTTTTCCTTGTAGTGTAAAATATATTAATCCATAATTCAACTTCTTTATGTAGCATGATAACAAAGGACACTTTGACTTTGTGTTAATTTGAGGCAACTGAACAAGGCCGAATTGATACTTTAAAGTTAAACAAAGCACCTTGCAACGGACCAGCTCGCATGAAGATCTCTATGGCTTCATTAGGTGATGGTATCACTGTTTTTAGACATCTCTATTAGATTCATGTCGTGCCTTATATGTTTATTTTGTCGATATGTTGAAGTTATTGTTATGGCATATGCCTGGTAATGTTTTAATTATTGAACAAGGTATGATGCTATTAAGTGAATGGTGTTATTTATGGAACTTAATGATAGTGCAGAATTGATTCCTTTGATAACGTGTGGGTGAAACGCACACTTTTAAAAAATACGTTTATAAAAAACGTACCTAAGTTATATAAATAAACGTTGCAAACATGTACTGATCCAAGTTTAAGTGACAAATAATAAGCAAATGTAGTATTTCTATTTTTATTTACATGTATTGAGAACAATATAAAATTTTGATAACCAGCGAAGCGTGATTAATATTTTGCTGTTGGTGTTTGCCTCTGGTTCTTTTTTGGATGCTTCAAACTAATAACAATCATCATATTGTGTCTATTCACAATAAGCAGAACTGCCCAACACAATCATCGAATACTGCAAAATAAGCTTCGCCATTTTCCCAAACGATAGAATTGGCAGTGCAAAACTTTTGTCTGATACTTCCATCTGAACAAAGCAAGAAACGTCATCAGCTGGCAAAATCACAAACACTTATAGATTGCATTATAAACCTACACTTACTTGCAAATCAAAGAAAACACATATTTATTACTCCATATAGCAAAAGGTCCAAAATTCTCTATTTAACTAACAAACCATAAACAATAAAATGTGAATAATGTCTCTGATTCACAAACCATTAAGCGTTACTAATCGAGGCGGCTCAAGTATCAGGGAACAATGAACATCAATTAAAATTGTTTTTCTGAAAACATTAACCAAAACCTTGAAGAATACCTGCAAAGTTGAGCATTAAATCCTTGTCAGTCTAACTGTAAATACTAATCACCTGAACCGAACCAATATAACCAAATATGTAAAGGAAACCAGAGAAGATGAATGTACGTACCTGCCAAGTTATTTTTGACAGCCATATCTGCCCCCCCCCCCCAACAAAAATAACGCTGCACATGACATGTCGTGAATCATTTTCCTATTGCCCAGTGCTGGATTTTCCTTTGTATTATTATTTTAATAATTCAAATTTTGTCAGTAAGTGATGTGTTACTTACATTAGTTAGTGGTGAGGCGGTAATGGACCGGACTGGCCAAGAAAATTCGATTATGCGGTTGGTGATGTAGTGAGCAAAGAAACCAAAACGTGGCTCGTAGCCGAATAAAACCTCCCAAATTAACTGAACTAAACAATTGACAGGCACCTCGGCTGGCGAAACAGGCGGGCCAGTTAAAAACTGGTGCCGGTCAGAATGGGTGCAGGACAACCCGGGCTTATTTAGAAAATGGTTACTCACCAAACCCATCATCAGTTTTAACCTGTTTAATAAAGCTCACCAAGTCACCAAGCCTGTTAAACTCATTTAGATGTATTGTGTTTTTGTTCATCAATTCATTGTTAAAATTTTCTACAACTTTTGCTTCATATTTTTTTATAAATTTAGCTCCTTCCTAAAAGTTTATAAATTTTTCACTACATAGTAAACAAATATAACCAAAAATCTAATAAACATAAATTAACTAGAATTTGAAAGTTTGGTTTTTCAATCAGTTCTTTGTAAGCAGCTCGGTTTGTATCTGGTTACTGATCATATAGATACTAATCTGGTTTTGGTTTGGAATGGACCAAAAAAATTAGGCAATGATTCAATTCAGCCTCATAATCACCCGTGTAAACAAACATCATTGTTCAACTCAAGTATTCTTGTATGATAAGCGTTCAAGATATTCAAAACATATGTGCAAATATATGTAGAGAGTAAAGGCCCTTATTTTGACTAGTTTGTCGTCAAAACTTTTTTTTTTTACTATATTTTTTTTGTCAATTTTAACTTTTTGATCAAAAATGACCTTTTGGCTATGGTTGACTTTCTTGTGGTCAACTGTAGATGCTGGTGGTTCCTTATTGATAGAATATATCAGCTACTAGTTTTTTGTTGGCCGCTTAAGATCATTCTTAGGATACCCAGTACACAATCACAAAAGCAAGCTATTGAAGAAATCGTCTTAATGGAAGTTATTAATTATCAGAGGCTGATTTTTGTGATCAGTCAATCCTTGTCTGACTTGTATTGGACTGAAAACGTTGTATTGCAGGTCCAAACATACGGTATATACACTTTTGAACTCTTTCATAATAAGGGTATGTAGGCCATTGGGCTCGATAAATAGTTGAAGTATATGAGCATTCAGTTGGACTTGGACCGAGAAGTGGAAGAATGGTTACTTAATAGCAGCATATTTGTTAATCATGAGTTTCTGGTCATGTTTGACTTTTTTCTGGTCAAACATGACATATGGAACTTTCAAAATACTTTTTAATCATATGGACAAAAGAATCTGCAACTGTTTACTTATCCTAGAATGACCTGGATTAATAAATGTCATTTGGTACATGCATAACCAATGTGGCTGATAATTCAATGAGTGCATGAAAGGATCTATTTTAGCATCCGCTAGACGCATGAACGTCAACCAGGGAGTTAGTGGAGATATGGTATACCTTGTTATCAATGGTTTTATGAACATTATTGGAAATTAACCTGTCAAAACTAGCAGTCATTTCATTGAACATCTTGAGAGCAGTAGACGCTAGGGTCGCGGAACAGAATCGGCGCATACGAGGGATGTCTTGAAAGTGGACCAACCAGTTACAGAATCGGTGGTTGCCTCCTCATGGAAATAATAGGAGACAAATTTGATGGTGAGATTGATACAAAATGCAAAACATCTTCAGATATAAAGTTTGTTGTAAGGCCCGTTCCTAGTATAGTCTTTCGTATTTGTAGCTCGGTTAGCTTATGTTGTTAATTTGTTTACTTATGTATGTTTGGGCTGAGGTCTTTGTACTTAGAGCCCATTGGGCCGATTATAATGAAAGAGTGTATGATAATACACACACTATATAAAGTGTGTGTATCACATACACCATACAACCTTTTGCAAATCTTTCTCACAAACTCTCTCTCCCTCTCTTACCTTCGGCCTACATACCACCACCACAAGATCCGAGATCTAGATCCTAGCTAGTTGTTTCCGCCAACTAGTTAAGAGGTTGATCCAAGACGATTATTACTTAGTTTGTTTGTTGTTTGATCCGGTCACGGGACCTACAGTTGGTATCAGAGCTTTCGGGTGGGTCACAACCTTGGATTTTTGGTCTTGTGTGTGTGAAAAGACGGATTTTCAAGAAAATAAGTGGGTTTCGGGTTCATAATTTCTTCAAAAGGTTCAAGAAAAAGTTTGTTCAATCTTCAAAGTCTTCAAAGTATGTTAAAGTTTGTGTGAAAAGTGGTATAAAATGGTGTTTAATCTTCATGTGTTGGTGTTTGGAATAGTGCATGTGTTGGGTTAAGTGTAGATCCACAAAAGATTTACTTAAAAGTTGTGTTATACACGAATTGGGGTGCTTGTAAAAGGTGATAGGAAAGTGGGTTGGTGACTTTCCTTATTTGCTTCATTCGAATACTTAATTCTATTCGAACTCAGCAGCCATTCGAACATAACTATTCCATTCGAACTTAATCTCCATTCGAATACAAATCAATTCGAATCCTCAAAGCTGCCATTAGAATAGACTATCATTTGAATTCTTTTGTGATCAAATTGAACTAAGGATTCTTTAATCGAATCACCAAGCCTTTCGAATATAAGATTATTCTAATCGAATGCACCTTCATTCGAATACTCATTCAATTGAAGGTTTATTCGATTCGAATACAAATATTCGAATATAATATACTTCAAACTATTTTTCAAAAGAGGACTGGTTCATTTGAATATCTTGTGTTAAATTTTATTACACTCGAACACTCATTCGAATACCCTATTAGAATACCGTTCGAATACTTTGGACATGAGTTTTTGAGATGTCTTTGTTTTAAGTGTGTTGATCTTTGACTCCTAACACTGTTGCTAGTAATGAAGCCATAAAGTATGTGATGTTTGAGAACGAGGCAGGAACAACGTCTAAGCCTCCAAAGCTGATGAAGTGGGATTGTGACTTTGATGAGTTTAAATGGAGATTTCAAAATTATCTCAGGATTATTGACCGCAATCTTCTTAGACCCTTTGAACAAGTTCCACATCGTCCTATGACCACCGATACTGATGGTGAGGTTCCTAAAGCGGTGGCAGATTATGATGACGAGGATAGAAGAATGATTAGTGAAGACACAAAGTTTTTGGTGTTCTAACTGTATGCCTTTCACGGGAAATTGCGTTGACATTGAGAGACTACACCACTGCTAAGACTGTTTGGGATGCTTTAGTGAACAAGTTTGAAGGCAACTTTGAAATGAGAAACAGTCGGAAATGGATGTTGAATGGAGAGTTCGATATGTTTAACTACATTCAAGGAGAAAAAACTGATAGTCTCATCTCAAGATTTGAATTGTTGATTACCAAAATCAACGGTGCTGGTATCGAATATGAAAAAATTGAGATCAATGACAAGCTTCTCAACTCTCTCCCTTACTCCTAGAGCAGTAGTGTCATAACTATCAGGAGAACTTCAAATCTTCATGGTATCAGTTGTCTGATCTGACCACAGTTATCAAATCGTTTGTATGGATGATAAGTTGAGGATGAACAATCACATTAGTTCTCTCTCCAAAGCCGGTATGACAACTGGAACAAGTGTAAGCACATCATGTTTAAGCCATGCCAACACTACTACTCAGAATCCAAGCTCAAACTTCAAGACTGCTGGTGCGTCCCAAGCTTCATCAAGTTTAGACTCAAGTTCCCTCCAAACTGCTATTGATAAAGCTGTAGCGCAAGCCCTACAGGCTCATGGGATCAAATCTACATCAAGCACTCCAACTTACTCTGCTCCTCAAACCATTTCTACTGATGGCTCCAACGTGGAACTGTTTCATGCCTTTATGGCTAGCTAGGAGGAATTACTACAAGGAAAGCTACTGCCTCCTTCCTTTGAGCATGGAAATCTTCCTGAAATCAACAAGAGAGACTTGAAGAAGATGGACATTCAGTATTAAATGGCTATGGCGGTTCACAGAGACACAAGCTTGATGAAGAAATACGGAAAGAATGTCCCAAACTACCTCGAAGACTAGAATACCAAGAATCAGTCAGGGAAATGCATCCAAAGGGAACTTCGAGTCGAGTTCAAAGGTAATGATCACAAGGAATGCTAAATCAATTGCACCTGATTGGGAAGAATATCAATTTGAGGAGTTAAAGAATCCTCTGACCTTTGTTGGGATGGCTTTCACCGATCAAGCAAACACCTCTTCAAGCACCACTGATGGGATTCTACACCTGCCTCACTCATTCCCGAGGTACACAAACTTTACACACAAGATTGTATTTTTCATTATAGAAATCATAATGCTAAAATTCTAGAACAAATACGTAGCATTAAATGTCAGAATGATGATCTTAAAAAGGCTTCAAAGATTTATGCTACTAGGATTAACACTGATATGGCAAAACTTAGGGAAAATGTTACTATCGCTACAAATTTAGCCGAATGGCATGAAAGACATGTAGTTGAGCTAAACGATAAAATTGTCAAGTTAGAACTTGAGTTAACTCAAAGAAAAATTACCATAGAAAACTTTGAGTTAGTTTCTGAAAGATGAATCATTCGGGCACAAATGGTGTTAAGAATAAAGACTGGAATAGGCTATGATAGTTCCGCTGTTCCACCGCCTTTTAATAATAACTATACTAGCCTTCCTCACTTTAGTTTTAACTCTCCACTTGAGGAAGAAATGGTCTATGGTATTGGTCATGTGCCCATATCAAAGACATTTGTTCCTGCTGCTCCCAAGACTGTTAATTCAGTTTTTTCTTCAGTTAATCCTAATATTAGTTCATCTTCTGTAGCAGGTTGTGTAGAAGAAAATGGGTGTGTGGAAACAAACAAGGGTTGTGGAGATAAAAACTTACTTTTTGATTCATCTATTGTTAACCCTGTCTGTAATTAAAATTGATTCCAAAAACGTTTTGAACAATGATGTATTTGATGAGAGTGTTCATGTTGGCACTTCTCTTGAGAATGAAAATGATGTTTCCACTTCTGATAGTGACTGTGAAACTGTTATTGATGAGATTGTTTTTCATAGAAACGTGCAAGAAAAGATATATGTGAATACAAACATACCTAGCTGTTCTTCAAATGATTGTAAAGTTGAGGAAATCAAAGTACATGAAAATTGTTTTGGGAAGGAAAAGGAAAGTACATCCCGTAAATATGTCCCACCTCACAGAAACAATTTTTATCAATCCACTAATCAAACTTATCAACCTCAACCTACAATTTTTATCAATCCCGATGTTCGCTGTCAATCCGGGTAGTGAAGAAGATCAATCCTTACAACAACGAGCCATCCAAAGAAAGACTCTACAGAATGCCCGACAATCATGGCGAGGCTATCCTTCATAGGATGCCATTCGAGGAAGACTTTCTTCATGACTTCATCGCTTGGGAGTTCGTTAACACATTCAGTGACGTCATCATGCATTGCACTCGCAGTCACGAGCTCACGTTCTCTGATGAGCATGAACTGGCAGCTCTTGGACTCTGCGACCTGAGAAAACTCGTAGAGTCGCCCCTTTGCATAGTCGAAGATGTCCTTCGTGACAACACGGATGCTATCGTTGGAAAATTTAACAAGTTTGCAAGACTACTTGTTGAAAAACAACCATTTGAAGAAGATCCAAACGAAGTATTCGACTATGAGTCCGATTGCGAGTGGTGAGAAGGAAATAAAACAAATACCAAAAGACTAGAGAGAGATTGTAAGGCCCGGTTTTGTTTATTAAGTCTTTCGTATTTGTAATTAGTTTATTTACGGTTTTAGTTTGTTATGTTTATATGTATTGGGCCCGAGGCCTTATGTAATTGGTGCCCATTGGGCTTTTTATTAATGGAAAGGTGTATAACATACTCACACTATATAATGTGTGTGTATGGAATACACCATGAGTAACCCTTTTCAAATAATTATCCAAGTTACTTAAAACTCTCTCAACCTTCTTCCTCACCCTCCTAGTTTCGGCCCTCATTAACCCACACACAAGATCCGAGATCTCGGTCTAGCTAGTTGTTTCCGCCAACTAGTTGTGAGGTTGATCTAAGAACAACTAGTACTTAGTTTGTTTTGTTGTTTGATCCGGTCACGGGACCTACATCTAGCTTAAGTTTGTATTAAAATGTGTATTCACTCTCAATTTGGAAGATTGAAGTCATGACTTCAAATTGTAGAAAAAAGGCGTGGCTACTTAATTATATATAGAGAGTAAAGTGCTTCAAAGTAAAAAATATCATCACATCAGCTTTCGTTTAGGGCTACTAGTCATAAAACTTGTATCATTTTTAGTAAGTTTGATTTCTAGTGCCACAAAAAAATTTACTTTTAGTGCCACAAAACATGGAAATTAGAGATAACGATACCGAATAACCTATCCAAAAAACCCGAGTCGGGATCAAATTTCCAGCAGTTCGGTGTATCCGGTTACTGATTAGTTTTGTTATGGAATGGACCAGCAATGATTTCGTTTGCTGGTGATCATAAGTACAGAACAAGTTAGTGCAACTAACGGAAAACTAATAAATAAACTTCCGCAGTTACACAAATGAGACCCAATAAATGAACCGAAAAACCCGAGCACGGGTTGAAATCCAAGTATAAGTTACTGCTATGTTCAAATCACCACAAAAAATAAAACAAGGCAATAAAGTGGATATCATACACTCATTTCATCGAGCAGTTCTAATCACAAGTTAAAAAAAAAAAAAAAAACATTACCGAATTCAAGCATTAACAATTGTAGGGCTTTTGGTGTACCTGAGAATTTTCACAGCTCCACATATGTTAATTTTCCTTTCAAGGATGTAAAACCATAGCTCAAGTTGCTCCCTTACGCGTAAATATGCAGACCTTTCAATTGAAAAATGCCCTCCGGAAGACGACTTATGCCTAAATCATCTGTGTATAACCTTTCCAAACATTCTAAACTCCCAAGTTCCTCTGGCAATTTCATAATACTTTCACAATAGGTGAGGTCTAAACATTTTAAATATTTCATCTTGCATATGCTGTTCGGAATATCTCGTAAAGATTTGGAACCAAATAAGCATAAGTCCTCTAAACACTCTAATCCGCATATATTTTCAGGTAACTGCTCAAGAGCCAAACAATGATAAAGTTCAAGTGATTTCAGATTTTTCAACAGACAAATGCTATCCGGGAGATGCTGAAACTGTTGCCACCACAAAGATAGCTTCTCTAGACTTTCTAACCGCCATATATCCGCATGAATTCTTTTCTCAAGTGTAAGCTCTCTTACATGTTGTAAATCACAGATAGTTGCTAGAAAATACTCAGGGTTTTCACAAGCGCATGGACCAAAACGAAAAAGTTTCTCTAAATTTCCACTACATGAGGATCTAGGTTCATCATATATACATGTAAACCTAAACCCTAGCAAACCATTTCTAGCATGTAGTGGGCATACATCTACACAACTTACATTTATTTTTACTGTATCTATTGAATCAAGAGAAGCTGATTTAGGTTGTTTGTCAACCTTAAAATATGCAAAATTTAAGCATTGACTTAAGCGAAAGTAGACAAGCTTTTTTAGACACCCCACCGGAGCATGAATTTCTTTAAGATGAGAACATTCTTCAAGATATAATCTCTCAAGATTTGGAGCCAGCCCAATGTTAAGGTGACTCACCTTAGAACGACTGAGGTTGAGGGATTTGAGGTTTGTGTATTCAACGGGCAATTGGAGTTCTATAAAGTCCCTACATCCTTCAAAATTTAACACTTCGAGATGTGGGGTCATACTAAGGTCAAAGTTTCTCAATTCTGAATAACTAAGGTCAACGAACTTAAGCTTATTAAGAACCTGTCACAAGGAATAACTGGATTAATATAATGACAAATATAACATTATATGCATTATGCAAAACAACCGACGAATCATTATTCTACCTTTCTTTCTTTCCCTTCCCAGAGTTCACATATATTGCTCTCAGATATTTCAAGGTTAACAAGATTATTTGCTTGAAATGTTTCAGGTAAAGACCGGAAAGGGTATTCATTCCAACATAGAGATCGTAAAGCATTTGGTAAATATTGGCTAACTTCATGATCTTTTAAGTATTGAACTTCATCTTCTTCTCCGAAGTAATGTGCAAAATCATTATACATGTAAAGTAATCTAAGTTCCTTCATGCATCTAAGACCTTTCATAATAATTATTGGATCGACATCAGTAGGGTTCAGTTTTAAACTTCTTGTTACTTCAGTACCCTGTAAATAATATATAAAATATATAAGCTAACACTACAATTTGTCATATCAAATAAAAATGTTCTGGTGTTTCGCCATTCATATAAACTTGTAAAACTTACTGATTCATTAACCAATATATCTTCAACTTCCTCTTTAATCCATAATCGGCTATGTCTGCTAGGATAGTTAGGGTGCACACGACGAACAATATTCCAGCCCATTTCTTCTATATGGTCATGGCAGCTCAAACGATATTCATTTTAAATTGTTATCAAAGATTTTTGTTCAAGAACACTTAAACCAATTTGAGCATTAAATCCACAACTTTTAAGCATTCTGATTGCATTGTTTTTAGTTTCACCTTTCAATATGCATACAATATCTAGAAAGATTTCTTTCTGGTCATTCTCTAGACCACTATAGCTTAGTTCCAATCTTCTCAACGTTTTATCTAACGGAATAGTTTTTAGTCTTTCTATGGCATCTACCCATTCAGGCTCACTTCTATTACAAAGATGTGAACCCAAAACTTTGATTGTTAAGGGAAGTCCAGCAGCATAATGTACAACTTTTCTAGATAGCTCTTCATACCCATGAACTGGAATCTCTCTCCCAAATGCATGCCTACTAAAGAGGCAAACTGCTTCCTCATTTGATAATAGACTGACATCATGAATGAAGATCACCTGGTGTGCTATCAACACTTGCTTATCTCTTGTTGTGATGATGATTCTACTTCCTGGCTTAAACCATGTAAGCTCACCAGCTAACGCCTCAAGTTGGTCTATATCATCTACATCATCTAGAACAACAAGAACCTTTCTACTACACATCATCTTTTTCATCATATATTTCCCGCCAGATTCGCTAGTTACATCAATGCTTTGATCATTTAACACATCTTTAAGGACCTGCTTTTGCAGTTCCTTCAAACCAGTCGAAGAGCCTTTTGAAACTTCTCGGACATTCTCAACAAAGCTTACACCTTCAAACCAAACGGATATTAGATCAAAAACAGCTCTCGCCAAAGTGGTCTTTCCACCACCGCCCATCCCTCTAATCCCTATCATGCGAACTTCATTGGAACCACATTCTAGAGATGAAATTACATTCTTTACTCGGGTCTCCATGCCTACTAACTTCCCATCAATGCTCGAACTAATGAAATGTAGCTTGAGTGATATTTCTTGAACAATTTGTTGGATAAGTTTAGCTTCATGGCTGTGTGTTAAACAAGATTCAATCAGATCATTCAAATTCGAAAAGAAATATTTAATAGTCAAAACTAACAGTCAACCAAGTTTGAAGTAAAAACACGAACTAGACTCACGAGGATTTACCCATCAAGAGTGTTCTTCAACTCCCACCCAGCCAAATTAGCTGCATTTTTTAAAGCATCTATCCAACTCCAAGCATCCTCTTTCTCCACATGTTTTGCAAAGGCTTCTCGAACTGCCCCAGTTTGGTTGCGCACTTCGGTAGGTTCCACGTCAAAGAAGACTGGGTAAGCGGTCTGCTCCTTCGTCTTCTGGCACTCCATAATCTTGACAAGCTCGTCCAAGCACCATGATGAAGATGCATAGTTCTTGGAGAAAACAATGATGTAAAATCTGGACTCTTCAATGGATCTGACGAGCTGGTCACTGATCCTTTCTCCTTTCTCAATTCTTTCGTCATCTTTGTAAGTTATGATACCTTTCTGGTGAAGAGCGTGATAGAGATGATCAACAAAGTTCTTGCGGGTGTCTTCACCCCGAAAGCTTAAAAAGACATCATACTTGAAGCTCTTTTGAACTAATGAAGCAGAAGTAGAAGCCATTAATGTGAGCTTGAAGGATCTGATGAAATATTGTCTTTATTAAGTGAATGGAAATAGAGTTGGAACAAGTTATCAAATAAGCTTTCAAGAGCTGGTATTTTGAGCTGAAAAATATGTAGAAAGTAAAGGCCCTTATTTGGTCAAGATAAGATAAGATTCCTTATCTGCATTTCAGCGAGAAAAATAGGAGGCTAAACAAATGGTTACACATATAACACTTAAAATAAATATTTAGCTTTAATGTATTTTCATATTTCCACCCTCTGGAAAACAAATCAATCTTCAAGACTGTAGGATTACGTTACACAGTCACTCGGTTTAAAATTAATAATTCTTTTGAGTCGGCCTTTTTCACTTTTTACTTTTCACTTTTGAGTCTTTGGTTATTGGTTTAACTATGGAAAGAAAGCAGTGGAGGTGGTTTTTGAAGTACTCTAAAAACAAACAGGGATACATTGGTCATTTTGGTAATAACATGGGCTGGCATTGGAAACTACTGTGGTAATGGTCATTTTGAGCTATTTTGCCAAAATTGACTTTTTGTTATCAACACTGACTTTTTGTGGTCAAAATTGTTTTTTGTCAATACATTTTCACTTCTTTTTTTGTATTTTTATAAAATTGACCTTTTGACTATAGTTGGCTTTCTTGTGGTCAACTGCAGATGCTCGTGGTCCCTTATTTTCACAATATATCTACTATTTGTTGGTAGTCACTTATAATTTTGAGTTTCTTGTGGTCAACTGACTTGTATTGGACTAAAAAAACAGTAGGTATATCATTTTGAACTTTTTCAGGGTATTTTGGTCATTGGGTCTATGATAAAATTTGTTTTGAGAAGACAAAGTATAAGGATATGAGTATGCAATTGGGTTGGGAAGTGGATGAATTGTTACTTCATAGGGGCATTTTGGTTATTGATGAGTAACTGTCAAAAGATTTGGATCATTTTTACTATAATTTGTTAATTTGTTGGATCAGTTTTAAGTATAAATGGAAGTCAACAAAAGAATCTGCAAAATGATGTAACTGAGCAACTAGTTTGGAATTATTTGACTTTCTCCTGGTCAAACTTGACATGGGGTATACTGTTGGCTTAGCCTAGATTAATAGTTAGTTCAAATGGCATAAAACTAGTAAAAGGACCAGATATAGATAATATCGAAAGTGCGCTGTTTGGACCATAAGAGTTGGGTTGACTTTATTGTAGTCAAAATTGTGCTGAGAGGTATGAGTTGATTTCTGATGCTGTTACCATTGGGCCTTTTCTTTGTTGTGAATTTCACAAGTGCTACAACTGATAAATAACACCATTTGGCCCTGTTTCGGTTGCTGCACATTTTGCTTATCCCACAGATTACAATAATAATATTTGTATCAGCAGTAGTAACATTTATGATAGGTTGCAAAGATCTAGCAAGCAACGCAAAATGCCCAAAGGTGGGGCTTATTAACTACACATGGACTAATAAAGTTGTCATTATCTGCATTAGATTCTACATCTTTATTGGACTTATTTGACTTTATCCTCGATTGAAAGTTTGAGAAAAATATTCTTTTGATTTGTGTATGTATTTATTTTGTGAGTTTATGAAAAAGCAAAAGAAAAGCAGAATTTTAGAATTTTGTAAAAAGTTGAAAACAATGCCGTATTTGTGGGGTAAATCTTGAATGGTCAAGTTGGTAAGGGGTCAGCAGTTAACTGTAACATCCCGAAATTTCTAAGAATATTATAATTAAATAAATTAATATCAGTGGGAAAGTTTACTCGGGTTAGTCGGAAAAAATTATTAGAGTAGAAGCTAGTATGGGTCGGGCTAGTGTTGGGTAATGGATATGGGTTATGAACTTGGGAAGGAAGGAAGAGGCCATGGGCTTAAGCCCATGATCCATAATTATATAAACCTTAATCCCCATTTTCCATTCATTTCACACATAATCCATACACCACCAAAACACACACTTAGCTCTCTCTCATCCTACTCTCTCTCTCTCTCTAGCCGAAATCAAGAGGCAGAAGAAGGATAATCGATTTCCGACCCGAGGTAATGATAGTTTAATATTGTACGAGCCTAAAACGTTAGTTATAGTCGCGTAACGACGAGCCGACACCGTTAAACCGTTTAAATCACAAGATCCGGGTGGAATCGGGTATAAACCGGACCTAAGATGAGTTTAGGGATCACCCTAGCTCAAATCTGGATCAAACGGGACGAAAAACGATGAAAACGGTGGAAGAACGAGTGAGATCTCGTTTTTCCGGTGAAAACGCGGTTTTCCGGCGATGACGGCGCCGGAAAGGCGGCGCCGGAAAAGATAAAGGTGTCAGGGAATGTTCCCTGACCTAACCCTAGTTCGCTAAGGAAACTTAGCGAATCAGAGGGTGATTCTTTAGCTAGTTCGCTAAGAAAACTTAGAAAACTAGAGGGTGATTCGCTAGCTAGTTCGCTAAGGAAACTTAGAGAACTAGAGGGTGATTCGCTAGCTAGTTCGCTAAGGAAACTTAGAGAACTAGAAGGTGATTCGTTAGCTAGTTCGCTAAGGAAACTTAGAGAACTAGAGGGTGATTCTTTAGCTAGTTCGCTAAGGAAACTTAGAGAACTAGAGGGTGATTCGTTAGCTAGTTCGTTATGGGAGCTTAGCGAATCAGAGGGTGATTCGTTAGCTAGTTCGTTATGGGAGCTTAGCGAATCAGAAGGTGATTCGTTAGCTAGTTCGTTATGGGAGCTTAGCGAATCAGAGGATGATTCTTTACACAATTCGTTAAGGGCAAAGTAAAGAACTAGGAGTTTAATATAAAGACAGAATGGTCCCTGGACTTAGAAAGGAATGAGATAATTACATAGTAGCCCTTGGACTTTGATAATTTATGAAAGATGCCCTTAAAGGATTAACGAGTAACGATTAACTAACCTGGTAATTTCAATGAAGTAAAATCGGCTTAGACACGTAAGACTAATTAAGTAGTAATGAGGATGGCTAGAGTAGTATTTGATATTCAATTATTAAACAGTTAGACGCGCACAGCTCGAGAAGGAATAATCAGTAGCCGAAGAAGTAACCAAGTTCAGGTGAGTTTCTAGCCCCATTCCTTGTTATGTTTTCGGGGCTGTGTGCATACTCGATGTGTTGTTAATACATTTATCCTAAGTGATAAGTGTATGCCATGTGTGATATATGTGATGGATATGAATGATTGCTTGTCGGTACGGGAACGATCTTCGGACATTGCGCGTACTGTGAGGTTAAAAATAAAGGTACGAATATTATATATCGAAGATGTATGAACATTACAAATGAACACTTGTCGGGGCGTGAACGATCTTCGGATATTGCACGTATCGACAAGGGGTATGGTTGTTAAATGAGTGATGTAAAGAACGCCTAGAGTGTTCTTATGCTATAATGTAATTATTGTATATGTGAAGTATGTGTGTACAGGTACACTAATGGTATGTGAGTCCTACGTTCGACATAGTAAGTTAGGATGGCGAATCCCTCTAACTTCTGTTGAACATAGACTTGGCAGGTGATGGCGTAGTTAAGGACTGCGGGCCTTATACGTGATGTAGATGATAGATGTAAACGTAGATAGGGACGGTGGGCCTTATACGTGTTATAGGAGATAGACGCCAACGTAGATAAGGACTGCGGACCTTATACGTAATGTAGATAGGCGTCAGCACAAGAAAGGACTGTGGACCTTATACGTGCTATACTTGTGTTCTGGTAGCATAGGGGAAGACTGCGGACTTCGCATATGCTATGGGTTAGGTTGCAACATAGGGAAGGACTGAGGACCTTGTACGTGTTGTCAATATAGGATGGTACAGGGAAGGACTGCGGACTTTGCACGTACCATAACTGGTGAACATAGGTAAGGACTGCGGACCTTTTACGTGTTCACGATCTTGAGTACAGGTATAGACAGCGGACTATGAACGTACTCTCGGTAGACTGAGGTTAGTGATTGTAGATATGTATGTATGTATGGTAGTAGGGTAACGGATTAAGTATGGATATGTATCTTCGGATATGTATGTATGTGTATGTATTGTATGGTATCTGATTAACTAGAACTCACTCAGCGTAGCTGACTTTAGTATGCACGCAGGTGAGCTGATTATAGAGTTATCATGAGGACGGCACATGGCATGGATTGAACGGCTGGCATCTGAAGATGGAAGAAACGATGTTTTAAATATGATATTTTATGTTATGGTTTTAAAGAAAAGATTAATTGTTTTGTAATAAACGGTTAAAGTTTTATATTCCGCGAAAGTTTAATAAACTCTGATTTGTAGAACTGTGTTTATGATAAATCCGACGCTAAAGTAGGGCTACCGGGTTCGGGGCCTTACATTAACGAGTCAAGTGGTGTTAGATCAAGTCAAGCTGGATTAAAGGGATTTATGTCTGTTGCTTTGCATTGTATTTGGTTTTATTGTTTATTAGAGTTAAATTCTTGGTCAATTTGCAGGGGAAATTTGTTTAGTTCCATTGGGTCCATAGTGCCAAACTCAGTTTCATAATCGAATAAAAGGACCAATTCATACCCCAGCTCAATTTTGACTATAAGAAAGTCAACATAACTCTTCTGGTAGGTAAACAGTGGCCATCTTCTGTCGTACATAACACACTTTCCATATTTCCCAAATTAGCCCTCCATCCACATCCAATCCTTTTACTATTCTTACGCCACCGGATGCCAAGTTTGAAAAGGAGAAAGTCAAATGAGTCCAATAAACGAAAGACGTAGAAACGGCTTGCAGATATTGACAACTTTATTAATAGTCCAGACCAGTTGCTAGTTGCAGATTACTTTGTTAAGTTCCATTTATATTTAAATTTTGATTATTGCACCAAATGACTAAATTACCCATGCATATATCAATATTGCATGTATTGTAAGAATTAACACAACAACTGATCCACCGAACTCCCCATTTATTGTCAAATTTAATCCAAATCTTTTAAAAGTTCCATATGTCATGTTTGACCAGCAAAAAGTCAAACATGTCCAGACACTCATGAATAACAAAATGTTATTGTTAAGCAACAATTCATCCACTTCCGAATCCAGTTGAATGCTCATATCCTTAAATGTTAACACTACTAGAAAACAGGTCAATTTGCGACAGCAGTTTCTGTGGCAAAATTGTGACAAATGGCTCATAGCCACAATTTTTCGACAAACCTATTTTGAGAGAAAAAAAGCCGTGGCAAATCATGTTACTGGCAATTATGCGACAAATTTTGTTCCAATTTACTACAAATTCTAGTTGTCACTAAAAATTCGACAAGTTTGCCACAAAAGTTTTATTTACTTTTTCCTACAACTTATCCACAAGTTTGTCATTGATTTATAAAAAATTTCTTTTGCTTCGCTCATGTATGGGAGTCGCCAAGCTTTTGTTCGGTTTGAGAACATGCCAACCTATGTATGTGGGGGAAGCTGTTTCTATATTTGACAATGGTCTTCGAAGGGCGATTGAGGACATCGTGGTTTGTGGAGGTCCGTTCTTTGGGGATCTCCAATGGAGGTTGGCATCACTTCCGATCCGTTATGGGGGGTTGGGTCTCTGTTCGGCCGAGGATGTATCTACATATGCTTTTGTGGCTTCGAGAGCACAGTCGTGGTGTTTGCAAGACCATATTCTTCGGGGTTGTGATATTTATGGGTTGGACTCTGATTATGGGTGTGCGATGGATCGTTTACGTACTTCACTTCCAGATTTTGATCTTAGCGGGTTCTCTAATAAGGACACCGCCCCCCTAAAGCCCAACATGTTGTGGCGAGTGCCTTATTTAGTGGAATCGTCAAGAGTTTAGAAGTGAAGTTTGATCTATCCCCTCGCCAAAAGGCGGTGTTTGAATGCCTTCGGGCTCCTCGGGCTCAGGATTTTCTAACGGCCATCCCCATTGAAGGATTAGGCCAACGTATGTCGGGTTTGGAGTATCGGGCTATCCTTAAATACCGGTTAATGATCCCTATGTTCCCGACGGATGAACCTTGCCCAATTTGTCGTAAGGTCTGTTTGGATTCTTTTGGTGACCATGCAGTGCATTGCAAAGAATTGCCTGGCTTTAAATACAGACATGATCTAGTTAAGGATGTTCTGTGTGATGTTCTTAAACGGGCAGGGATTTCTGCTAAAAAGGAGGCCCCTGTTAACTTTCTCACGGATCCTATTGAAGGGAGGTCTACTTTACGACCGGCTGATATTCTTGTGTTCGGGTGGGCAGGGGGAAACACGCCTGTGTGGATCTTACAGGAGTGTCTCCTCTTGTTGGGCTCAGGGACCGTGGGTTTGTTGTGGGTCAGGCTGCGTTGAAGGCTGAATCGGGCAAAGTTGTTAAACACGAGAAAGCTTGTTTAGATAATCAACATGTCTTTCTACCATTTGCCTTTGATACATTTGGTTTTCTTGCTCCAGAGTGTAAGGCCCCGAACCCGGTAGCCCAACTTTAGCGTCGGATTTACTCATAAACACAGTCCTTCAAATCAGAGTTTATTAAAACTTTTCGCGGAATATAAAACGTCAATCATTTGTTACAAAACATTAAATCTTTTCTTTGATACCATAACACAAAACTTTATATTTAAAACATCTTTACTTCTTTCTTCAGATGCCAGCCGTTCAATCCATGCCGTGTGTCATCCTCATGCTAACTCTATAATCAGCTCACCTGCGTGCATACTAAAAGTCAGCTACGCTGAGTGAGTTCTAGTTAATCAAGCAACTTATCATACAACCACTTCATACAATATATACGTATCCGAAGACACATAGTCCACTGTCTAACATGCCACTGTTTAACCACTTAATTACCCCTACAGCTTAGCCACTTAAATTACAAAGGCACGTATAGGCTTTCCCTATCACGCACTCACGCTATGCCACTTAATAACGAAGGCACGTATAGGCTTTCCCTATCACGCACTCACGCTATGCCACTTAATAACGAAGGCACGTATAGGCTTTCCCTATCACGCACTCACGCTATGCCACTTAATAACGAAGGCACGTATAGGCTTTCCCTACCACGTACTCACGCTATGCCACTTAATAACGAAGGCACGTATAGGCTTTCCCTACCACGCACTCACGCTATGCCACTTAATAACGAAGGCACGTATAGGCTTTCCCTATCACGCACTCACGCTATGCCACTAACACCCTTACTAGACTCCTGCTACCTCTAACACACTCTACCTCAACCTGCCTTGGTCACACTCATATTAGTTTAGTATTTACGTAGTGAGCAAGTCACATCACAACATTCATACACACTATCAACCACTTGGCAATCACTATCCTTGGCGATACGTGCAATATCCGAAGATCGTTCACGTACCGTCAAGCAATCAATCGTATCTATCACAAATACCATACACGACATACACATAAAATTATATCCTTTCATTCATACTTTCTTACTTCCATGCTTTCTTACTTTCTTTTGTATTAACTTACTTTCATATCTTAAGTTATAAAGAGCATTACGCCCTACATTCCTCGAGTATTATTAGGGCTCGGTACCCTTTTCGTAACCATACAGCCATACGTTATCATTTCTTTCTTCTATTATCTCTGTCGTTTTCATGCACATACACTTACATAACATACTTCCTTACACATAGCGTTACAACCTGACAGTACGTGCAATATCCGAAGATCGTTCACGTACCATCAAGCAATCATTCCTACATATCATATCATTCACATAAGGCATACACTTATCTCTTAGGATAAGTGTATTAACAAACATATCGAGTATGCACACAGCCCCGAAAACATAGCACATAAATGGGGCTAGAAACTCACCTGGATCCTGTTACGCTCGCCGTTGATCGTAATTCCTTTCTTTAACTGGGCTCGGCTAACTGTATAATATTTACACATATCAATTAACTACTACTACTCGTTTTGTATTTCTATCTATATATGACCCACAACGAACGGGGGTCCGGGGGCAGCGCCCCTGGCAGCGGGGTTCTAGGGGCGGCAGCCCCTAGCGGGGTCCAAGGGGCAGAGCCCCTGGCTGGGGTTAAGCTGCCAGGTCAGCTTGGAAAAATTTTATTTTCGATAACTGCCTTAACACATTTTCCATTAGGTTTTTAATTTATTTTATAAACGAACTTCACTTCAGGCGAAGTTAAACCTTAGGCGAACTTGGCTTCAGGCGAAGTTAAACCTTAGGCGAACTTGGCTTCAGGCGAAGTTAAACCTTAGGCGAACTTGGCTTCAGGCGAAGTTAAACCTTAGGCGAACTTGGCTTCAGGCGAAGTTAAACCTTAGGCGAACTTGGCTTCAGGCGAAGTTATCCTTAGGCGAACTTGGCCGTAGGCGAAGTTATCCTTAGGCGAAGTTACGCTTGAAGGCGAAGTTCATCAGGCGAACTTAATCTTGCAGGCGAAGTTATCGCGCTGCAGATCTGTTTGCCCATAACTCCTTCGTTTCTTAGCCAAATAACTCGATTTTGGTACCCACGGAATCGTATGATCGGCGCCTACAAATCCCAACCATCAAATTGGCCTAAAATCGACGTTTTAGGGGTCCGATTTGGGCAGTTTGGGTTTCGGGTCCGGTTAACCCATCCAATCCTAACCATTTTCAGTAATATTAGCTTTGTTGGATTTGTTCTTACCTTACCAACTCAGATCTATCACAAAATCTCGGGTCTCGGCTTCGAATCTTGATCGGTTAGAATGTGTGTGTTTTGAGGAGTGTGTGGAGTGTGTGTGGAGTTTGGTGAGTAAATGAGATATTTTGGGATTTTGGGGGTATTTATATCCCTGAAATCCCATTCTCATTTAACCTATCACAATTAACCCAAGTCCACAACCCACATCCATTACCCAACACTAGCCCGACTCATACCAACTCCTATTCAGTTATTTATTTCCTAATGACCCGGGTAAACTTTCTCTCTAATATTAAGTAATATAATTAATATTACTTGGAAATTTCGGGATGTTACACAGAGGCTGTGAAATTTTTGAGTAGAGTTCAGCGCGTCGTACACAGAACCTCTTCAGCTTCTAGGGCCCAAAGCTTCGTTTTTAGCAGGATTGGCTTTGCTGTTCAAAAGGGGGTTGCGGCGCAGCTTGTTGCCCGTTTGCCTGCCACTTTATTGTAATCGTTTTATAGTAAATTATATAAAACATTTTATAAAAAAAATGAAAGAAAAGAAATTTCAATAAATTGCATGAAAATTATTTTAAAAAAAAAATTTGTAAAGATATTAACTTAGCTAATTAAATTTTAATTGCAACAAATTGTCACAAAACAATAACGGACTTTACCACAACCTTCCTACATATATATAAAATATTTGCCACAAACTTCCTACAAATTCTCAAAAACAATTGCCACAAATTTGACACAAAACTTTAAAAATATTTGCGACAAACTTGCTACAAAATCTTGATAAAATTTGCCACAAACTTTACACAAAAATAGGATAATTGGTGTAACAAAATTGCTACAAATGAAAATTATTTGTTTAATGAATTTACAAACCAAAATTTTGCAGTAAAATATTGCTGAAATATTTAAAAATTTCCAAAAAAAAACAGTTTACAAACTTGGAATAAAGATAACAAGCATCCGTCGTGACCACACGTTCTTTAATACAAAACTAATACATTACAAAACGAAAGTTTTTACTTGTCCGCAAATTTCTTTAACCTTGCTTCTATCCTTGTTTTTTACCTGTCCGTAAATTTTTTAAACATTTCTTCCATCCTATTTTGCCATTCCTCACATTCGACGTGTTCTTTTCCCCGCTCCAGTTTGCGTTCGACACGCTCTCGTTCACGTTCAGCTCGTTCTTCTTCCCGCTCTTGTTCATGTTGTTCTAAGAGGGCTTGTATTTCTTTTCGGGTCTCTAGCACATTTTCAGGTTTCGCTTGAACCGTTTGGAGCTTAAATTTGCCAAAAGATGTATAATTAATACATATTAACCAAATGTTTGTTGATAACACATATACATAGCAAAATGGACTCATGTTATTAAGGCTTCAAAGAATGTTACTTTTGTTAATATTGTAGCACATATACAAAACAAAATGATCTCTTATAATTAACTTTAAATAATGGTAAGAGTCATATCTTTGGATATTAATCCACATATTAACTAACGAGTTAATCTAACAAAATCATTCTGATGTCTAAAAAATAATATAAAAATCGGCTAACAATGTATAATCCTAACCTAACATTTTACATGCCCAATCCGATGTTACCAGCACAAAAAAAACAAAATTGATAAACACTAAAGTCTATTTTTTATCATTTATTAATATATTTTCAAGATATAAACTAATCAATATATATATAAAACCATTCCAACTAGCCCAACAACAACAATGCCAAAACAATACAAAATTAATATTTATAACAATAATAATTAATAATAATAACGATACCTCTTGTGATTGCTGAGCATCACCATATGACCTGGAAGTTGTAGAGGATGGTGTCCCTGTCACCACAAAAAGAGGATCAACAGATCCTACCCCGAACAACGGGCGGCCCTCGCACTCGGGATGCAAACTCTCCCACACGTCAAGATCATCACAATCCATGTTCCCGTACAACTTTTGAAGTTGTTGCATGTACGAGACCTACAAGGTATCAAAATAGAATGTTTGATATTGTGCTAAAAGTTGATAGAATTACAAACAAATAAATAAAGATAACTCACATATGAACGTTTAGCACGCAGGGTAACAAATTTTAACTCGTTCATGTCTTTTTCTCTGATCTCCCCATCCCAAAATCTCTTTTTGCACTCTTTGGTGGCATGGGTCGCAATAAACAATGACCTATATATGACCTTATCGCCTGTTTTCCCTACATAAAAATGGGTAATGTACTTGATAAGTGTTAAATGTAAGAATAGTTAACATAACTTATGATTATGATCAGTTTACCAGCGGAGACGGTGCTCATCAATTCCTATTGGCCCGCCTGTATGACGACATAAGTCATTCTTGCGCTTGGCTCTCCCGGCTTCAGACCTTTTTATCAATTCCCTTCCATCAGCATCACCACCGTCGCCGCCACCGCCACCATCGTCGCCACCACCTTCACCACCACTCCCACCATCGTCACCATCGCTACCAAAATCATATTCATCACTATCGCCCATGTCATCTAAATCCCCATCTAAATCATCATCATTAGGTATATCCTTTGATGCATCATGTAATGTCGTAGTGGTATGTAACAACCCATCTAATCATCCATCGAAACACTGCTATCCACAAGGCTATAACTTCCAGCTCCGCCTCTAGTACACAATGTAACTACGCGACCTTTTATAGAGGTGTGAAATGGGTATGACCTGGACTGGCCCGAACCAGAACCGAACTTTTAAAATGGGTCGGTCTGGGAATTGAAACTGGCCTTACGGGAATGGGTTTGCTGGTTCTTGGGTTTACGGAAAATGCAGCAACTTTAATTTATTTAGTTAGGAATTAATAAAAATGCAGAACCTGAACCGGATACTATTTCTAATTCCGTTCGGTTTTGCGGGTCGAACACGTATCCTGCTAACCCCTAAATGTTTTCACAGATTAATATGCATCAACTTATCTTTTCACAATTCATCAATTAGGGTGCTATAATTCTAACATATACACATTGATAAATTAGGGCAAACCAAAAAGAAAACTTACAAAAGGGCAAAGTTTTCAGTGCCCTTAAACTTCTCCGGCAGCTGCTACCGATGTTATTTTTATTCAATTGAAGATTCTAACCAGGGCTGCAAACTTCATTTGAGGAGTAATTAAATTGATTGGGTTGTTCGATTAGTTGTTCGGTAGTGGGAGACGATGAGGAGAGGATGAGAGTAGAATAGAAACGGCGGTGGTGGAAGTCCATTAGGGTTTGGCGATGATGAAATTTATCACTACAATGAGGACGACGACACTAAGCGCAAATTCAAAACCCTTTTGCACAAATTCATCTGGGATTTTGGGTTCTCGTGTTTGTTTCCAGTGAAGGAAAGAGACAAGAAGAAGTTGGTGAGTAATTTGGAGAACAATAAGGCGTGGCTGCTTGCGGAGTCTGGTGGGTGTGTTGGTGCTAATAGCAATGAGCCGCACTCGGGTGCATTCGTCGTCGTTCAGGTTCAGCCTGTGTTACCAAGTCGAAAAAGAAAACTTGAGAATATGAACTTCTTTATACAAATTCAATCAAAATGCTCTACCAAAACGAAATTAAAATTGCCCAAATCTCAAGAAAAAAAATATGGACCGACCAGATAAGAAACATTAAAAAACAGTCTTGGTAGACTGTTTTATAAAAAGTGAATTTAGTTAAAAATATGGTCGGAACAGACGGGGTTTTTAAAAATATCGTCTGGTGTGTCAGAACCTTTACACATGTAACCTTTTGATTGGATTAAAAATCTCGTCGTTTATTTTCCCAAAGCGTCTGGTCAGTATATATTTCATGGGTTAGTTTAGGAATGTGAACCCATTTATGATCTTTTTTTTTCTCTCTCTTATTTTAGATCATTTTAAGAATTATCCCAATTATAAAAGGATTACTTTCAGATTTCAAAAATAGATGCCATCAATTTTAATGTGTCCATGATATGCTACAGTAATTCAAATACCCAATAATGAATAATTCAAAATAGTGTCGCTATTTCCTATAATCTTCAAATTCAAAGTTAGAAAGTGTACATAGACAAATATGGATAAAAATCAAAAACCAAATCATATGATTAACTTAGAAGTAGTAATCACCTAATCATCATAAAGTTTATATATTCGTATCTTGTAAACTTGAGACTTGACTAGGGTTGTGTGTATTTTATAAAAGAGGCTCGGTAGAAGTCAAAAATGGGTTTCTTGAGCTAACAAAAAAAAATAGAAACAAGAACGAAAAAAATAACTAAAGGCCTTTAACCTATGACCTTATATTAAGCAGGGCCATCTCTAGAAACAACGAAATAATTAATTAACTATACTTGCCTTTGAATTAATGAGCGAGTATGAGAAACAAGCTAGTCTCTGAATTCTTTCACAGTTATCCACAATAGTATATGTTTGTTTATATATAATAATAAATAATTATTACAACTACCATACATACATACCCTCCGCCCACCACCGTTACCAACATTTAGATTTGATATTCTGCTCACCAATATTTTTTTTAGGGGGAGGGGACTCATGGGTACTACCCTAGTGCACACCAACACCACCCACCATCATTACCCGCCGCCCATCACCGTCACCACCACCACTCAGCGCACACCAACCGCCATTAATACCCGTCGCCCACCACTAACAACCACCGCCACCCAGCGCACACCACCCGCCATTAATACCCACCACCGTCACCAACACCACCCAACGCCACCAACACCCAACGCACACCACCCGCCATTAATACCCACCACCGTCACCAACACCACCCAACGCCACCAACACCCAGCACACACAATCACCACCCCACCATTATTACCCGCCACCCACCACCGTCACCACCAACAACAACCACCACCACCCAGCGCACACCATCACCACCGTCACCAACGCCACCAACACCCAGCGCACACCATCACCACCCACCATTATTACTCGCCGCCCACCACCAACAACAACAACCACCACCCAGTGCACACCATCACCACCCACCATTATTACCCACCACCGTCACCACCACCACCCAACGCACACCATCACCACCTACCATTATTACCAGCCACTCACCACCGTTACCACCACCAACAACCACCACCCAGCGCACACCATCACCACCCACCATTAATACCCACCACAGTCACCAACACCCAGCGCACACCAGCATCACCCACCATTGTTACCCGCCGCCCACCACCGTCAACACCAACAACAACCACCACCCCCCCGCGCACACCATCACCACCCACCATCAATACCCACCGCCCACCACCGTCACCACCACCACCCAACACACACCATCACCACCCACCATTATTACCCATCACTCACCACCGTTATCACCAACAACAACCACCACCACTCAGCGCACACCATCACCACCCACCATTAATACCCACCACCGTCACCAACACCACCTTCACCCACCATTGTTACCCGCCGCCCACCACCGTCACCACCAACAACAACCCACCACCACCCGGCGCACACCATCACCACCCACCATTAATACCCACCGCCCACCACCGTCACCACCACCACCATCACCACCATCACCACCCACCGCCTACCACCGTCACCACCACCAACAACCACTACTATCGTCATCGTCGCCCACCACCGTCGCAACAACCACTCACCACCACCACCACTTATCCACACACTTCCACCAACCATCGCTCCTGGCTATCGCCATCGTTGCCCATAACCGCCATCCACCATCATCAACCACCATTACTTCATGCCGTCCACCACTCGCCATTAATTGCATCCACCATCACCGTCGTTGCCTCTCACCACAATCATTGTTGCCGCTCATCACCACCAACCATCACTTGCGCCCGTCGCCACCATCGCCCAACGCACATCGTCACCACCACCAACCACCACTACTAAATCCCAGTTACCGCCACCATTTGCGAGAAATGTGACAAATTAGCCAAAAAGTGTGTTTTTATTACTTATTAATACTATATTCAATAAACAATACCGAGTTGTCATAAACTTGTAGCAAACTTAGCACAAAAATTGCTACAATGTTTCCACAAAGCGTGGTTTCATTATTATTAGTTTTTATATTCAATAAATAACACAAGTTGTGGGAAACTTGTAGCAAACTTTGCAAATTTAGCCACAATTTTGCCACAAATTTGTGTTTATTAAAAACTTGTAGCAGATTTGTAGCAAAATTTGCCGGCATTCCGACTATTTTACCACAAAAGTATGGTTTCATTATTATTAGTTTTTATATTTAATAATTAGTAAAAAAGTTGCCGAAAAATTGTAGCAGACTTTGCAAGTTTTGATTCCATTTTGTCACAAAAGTCTGATTTTTTATAATATATTATAGTTTTGTCACAAATTTGTAGCAAAATTTGCAAGCATTTTGTCCGTTTTTCCACAAAAGCGTGGTTTTATTATTATTAGTGTTTTATTTTCAATAATTAATACACGGTTGCCGGAAACTTTTGGCAAACTTTGCAAGTTTGCCACAATGTTTCCACAAAAGTGTGGTTTATATGATTTATTTCAAAATTGTAGCAAAATTACCTATGTTCCGGCTATTTTCCTACAAAAGGGTGTTATTTTATTTGTATGTTGATTTTTTTATTCTGAAGGTTATTATTTAATAAATGATTAAACTAATTGTCGGAAATTTGTCGGAAATGGATATATGTTTTCGACGAAATTATGACAACACTACTTGACGTCGCTACATTGTAGGAAACTTGTGTAAAATTTTAAGACATTTTTGCATTTGATTTTTCGTGAAAAGTTGTAGAAAATTTGTTGGAAATTTTGAGTTGTGGGAAAATTGTAGAAAAGTTTTGTTGGAAATTTTGAGTTGTGGGAAAATTGTAGAAAAGGCCAAATAAATTTATTAACTAAAAAAATCCTATTAGATAATTGATTAATAACATTAGTCATACAGCCTAGATAATCGGTGTATTGTTTGGTTTTTCACTGGAAGATGATGTTTCTTGTCTGATTTATGCTGTAATCCAAAATAAAATTTGTTTGTTTTTTAACGATCTGAGTTTTTCACGAATTTATTTTAGTGAACAATGCATGCTAGTAAAAAGATGATGCAATTATCTTGAACATTTATCATTAGACAATCATTCAATTGCTATATAGCCCTTGACCTAATGTTATTTATGAGATCATTTCAAAAAGATGATATTTTTTATATGCATGAAAACAAGAAAATGGAATAGATCTAGTAAAAACGGAACTATTTGCAAAATCAAATATATATAATCTTATTTAAATGAAAACTGATTGAAATGGGTAATAGATAGAAAGTAAAAAATCAAGGGGTCAAAATTGGAAAACTAATTTCACAACCGAACTGCTTCACGTACAGTTATAAAGAAAACGCTAATCCTCATGTATTTTAACAAGTGACTTCTAATTAAATTTTAGGAAATCTAAACAAAAGCGAAAAGGCTCCGAACATGGAAAAAAATATTATTCGCCGTCACTCTAAAGATGAAAGCACGAATCTTGACCGGTTAAGAATTGAGATATTAATAACTATGAATAATCTAAGAAATCGCTCGTTCACTTCTTTTGTGATTGTTTCTAAAATCTAGAGTGAAGTATTCATATCTACAACATACATCACATGTAATCCATTTTGAGTAACGACACACTTTCTCATGCGTGAGAAAGTGTGTGGTTGTCACACCTATATAAATAATTGTTTTTGTCCGTGAAAAGTAAACAAATAATGTTTGTCATAAACACATAATAAAAGAAAACTGAATAGAGTAAGAGAAACAAAAAAAATAAAAAATAAAAATCATTTTTCATCGGGCTGATGAGTCTATATATATATAGATGTAACCCTAATACTCTTTTAATAAACACATAAAACATTATCTCTGTTGCTTATTATAACGCCGCACCTGCCGTCGTCGTTTGATTGTTAATTACTAATAACATGTTGATTGTTCATAGGGTTTTACACAATGAATCAGGTACTTATATACATCCTATAATAATGTTTATTGAACTTATTAAACGTTAATTTATTATGTTTGAAACCTCATCTTTTATTGAACACCTCAGATTTCATGGTTGTTGAAAAAAAATGTTATTTAGCGTTAATTCTCAATGATCATCTCATTTATTCACTAGAATGCACTTCTGTTCTCTTTATATATTTTTTTAGTCATCAAAATTTAATGTCACGAAACCCGTTTTATTACATCTAATCACCAAATTTTACTATTGTTCATTATCTATACATGATCCAAAATGCAGTAAATGTAGAGGCGCATATGGTTCGGTTTGGTTAGTTTTGAGCTAAAACCGAACCAAACACCAAGATGTTGGTTTTTGAAACTGTTTGGTTCGTTATTTTTTCATTTACCAATTGGGGAAAGTTTTAGGCTGAAAGAATATATGATTAATTGATTACTATATATTTGGGCTCAAGTATTTGGATTACAATATTTGATAAAAAATTCTTATAAAATTGCTTAACATAATAACATTCACACAAAAGTGAAAAATCTATACAGTTTATAGTTGGGATTTATTTTTATAACATGCAAAACCGAAAATGAATCAAAAATTCAGTTTTTTTTCAGTTTCATGCAAGTCAATAGATTGTTATGTAATTGCAAAAGTATGAAGTAGAACCATTTGACTGAAAAACTACTAATAATTAAATTAAATTGGTGGATAAGTAGTTAAAAAAATTTTAGCAAGAAAAGAGAACATCATTCCCATATTTATTTATTTATTTATTGAATTTTTGGCCAAGCCTAGGATCCGACGTAAGCGTGGTCGTCAAAGTTAATTCCAGAGTGCTAGTAGTAAGCGGCACCGCCGGTCTTTGAGGCATAGACGACCGTGGAGGTTGAACTTCAAAGGAGATGCCAGCACCAGCCGACACTCATCACTTAGACGACCCTTCTCTAATCAACGCTTCCCTTTCCTTTTATGATGAGCAGCTATAGCACCAGCTAAAGTAGCCTCAACCGACCATCACCACCATTACCACCATCATCATAATTATCATCACCCTCATTCCCACCTAGTCCTTCTCACGCTCAGAATCCGAGTCATCATGGATCCAGCGATCATCGTCAGGACATACATAATCTGGGTTACCAGTCAACCGTTTGGTCTGTGGAGGATCTTTCCTGTAAATCTTCATCCTATGTACAGTATCAGCAGACATATGCTCATGGGGTATCACATCATCTACCAAAGCTTGATCAATAGCCAAATTTGGAATCAAATCTTGAATGATCATCTGAAGGAATCGAGGATACATCAGGAACTTCTTACGTTGAACCACCGTAAGGCACTGTTCCTTAAGGTGGTAGAAAATCATCTTCGAGAAGTTGAACGGCTTGTTCAGTATCAACGCGATGAATGCCGATTGTAACATAATCCGGCAAACATCGAAACCACCTTTACGACCTCCTAAGCAATGGATTAGTACATGCAAGTACGTAGGACATAATCCATTCTTGTTATACATAGACGCTTGGTCACCACCATAAAATACTCCACGAAATAAACCCCGGATCAAACCTTTGTCAAATTCACAAGGATGATTGATAGTGTCTCCAAATCGAAGCACTCGTCAAATAACATCAATGTCAACAATAATAGGCGTTTGGTTGACCGTAGCTTCAATATGATTGTCAGCTTCAACGTATCTAGCTGTATTCCAAAACTGACGAATAATGCTAAAGTAGACTATCGGTCGTGCAGTTACGGCATGATGAATAGCCGAACATCTAATAAACGTTAATAAGTCACCGAATACGTCTTCATCCGCAAAGTTCGTACCGACAAAAGCACAAATGTTATGATTTTTGTCAAGTAGTGGCAGCTCTTGTTGTTGCTGCTGTTGTTGTTGTTGCGGATCTGCAACCGTACTGAATAAACAAAGTCGAGATTCAGTGATAATAAATAATAATAACCATATAATTAAAAGTATAACATTTAACTTATTTATATAAACTTTTAATTTAAAATAATTGTAAAAATTAAAATAATATAAAATATTAATATGTCATTCGTTAAAAAAAATATGATTCGTTAAAACGAATGGTGATTCGTTATAACAAACTAGCTACTTCACTATCAAGTAAATAGTGAACGAATTAGAACTAACGAATCACAAATAAAAGTTAACGAATTTAGGTCTAATTCGTTATAAATATCGAATGAAAGTCTGATCTGTTATAAATAACGAATGAAAGTCTGATTCGTTATAAAACAGATTCGTTATCCTGATTCATGTGAGTTGCATAACGAATTGGACACGAATGAGTTCCAATTCGTTAAGCAATAACGAATGGCCTTACAAGCTTATTGTTTGACTAATTTGGTCAAGGTCAAAATCACCAAGAACACGGAAATCAATACACCTATAATCAACGACACAAGACCAAATCAATGATCACAAGAATCTCGGAATCATATTGCGATTACAATGGTATCGATTTGTTGTCCCAAACGTGGTATAAAGTGATTAAATTAAGGTTGCAAGAAAAGTATGAAAACTGATAGTAACATCAAGCAAATAACCCAGTAATCATCCATCAAACATGACGAAAATTATTGCGTTGTGACCAGCATTACCTTACGAATCAGAATATATGATCAAAAAGAGGTTTAGTGATGGTCGAAATTTTTGGAAAATTTTGCCAGGAGTAACAGTATGTAAGGGAAGAAGAAAATGAATAGTGTGAAACGAATCCTTTTCACGAATCCCTATATATATATGACACGACACATTTTTCAATTGACACGTGGCTTAACGAATTACAAAATGACTCGTTAAAATCTTAATGAGTTAGAAGCCATTCGTTACAGAGTGGCGGAAGCGAATTAAAATTAACGAATTAGAATTCAATTCTTTATAAATGGCTTTAATTCGTTACTTTAACGAACCAAAGTTAACGAATCACTATTAATTCGTTATAAATTTAAAATAATCAATTTATGTAATTGTAAATTAAATAATTAAATACAAGAACTAATTCAATATAAATAATTAAAAATTAATGAAACCAATTGAATTAACTTAAGGGGGTGTTTGGGATTCCTTTTTTTCATCAACTTATAACTTATAAACTTTTTGAAAAATTAATAAGGTGTATAAGGTGTTTGGCAAACCATAAGGCCTTATGGATTTTAACTTATGGTGAAGGCAAACCAGAGGGATTTTGAAAAGCTAGGAATATGTAACTTATTAACTTAATGAGTTTGATTTACCTATTACACCCCTCTCACCCTTAAACCCCATTACACTCCTTTTAAAAAAGAGTGTCCATTTTGGTCATTTTGATTTTCCCCAACACATAAGCTAATCCAAACATCTTTTTAAAAATTTCTTTTCAAAATTTCATAAGTTTATAAGTCCTTTTAATCAAAAGTCCTTTTCCACTCAAATAAGCAAATCCAAACACACCCTAAATAGATCAACGAGATCCCGTATCCCGATGATTACATACCTTAACGTGTTTTACGGTTTGAAACACTTAACTTAAAAGAAAATTAAATAATATGTAAAATGAAAAAGCAAAATCTGTTTGGTATTTTGATAATTTAATAATACGGTTTTGATGTCCGTAGCAATCGAATATGTTAACAATCACTAAATCATCATTAACCGAATGAAAGCAACATGCTCTTCCATGGTGAATTCGTCAATACACCATAACTTATCACCAAATTACACAGGAAGAATCGTATTACCTCAACAAACACGAATTCATCCTCAAATCCACCAATAACACACTAATTTACTCCAGATCTGACCAAAACCCGATGAACACGAAAAACTCAGATTCATACCTTAATCGATGCACCAAGAGCAGCCGTCTGCTCTGATACCAGTGTTTGAACACGCCATAGATCTAGCCGCGTTGATACATTAATTATACAATACGAACACAAATACGTTAAATACCATTTATTATGTTGATGGAGGATAGATACATTATGGAGAGTAAATACATAATAACTTATGGATCTCACGTATTCTATGTGTGTGATCACTATCCAAATGAGCATGGATTAGCCTATTTATAGGCAATATGCTCCAATTCGTTAAGTTAAGTCTAATTCGTTATATCTTCATAACGAATTAGACTCCATTCGTTCATAACGAATGGTAATAATCTTAACGAACTAGTCTAGCCTATAACGAATGGGCCTCATTCGCTATACAATCCATAGCGAATGGGCCTTGTTACAATAAATATACATTAAATACACCGACTAGACAATCTATAAATTATTCGATCGCTACGGACCTTAAAACCGTGCACTAACAGACACCCCATTTTCCGTAGCTATCGAATACTTTAATCTTAAATACTTTAACTGCAAATCACCAGTCACAAAACCGTGTACTAACAATTAATATAAAGGGGGTATTATTTATTAATTTGAACATGACTTGTATCACAATAATCTAAAGGACCTAAGATAACTCACTCTCGTGCAATTATTACCCAAACCCACAAAACACTAAATTGCCACCTAGTCTCTCTAGTGAAAGAACAATAAAATCTAATAAACTTTTATAAATTATTCCTACGGTTATTTCGACCATAAACCGCAAACAATTTGAAAACACAAAGTAGACAACCTAATCATGCGTCTAACAATCACTAAAAACTATTAAACACAAGTGGAATAATTATTAAAATAATAAACTAGATTCAATCAGTCAACAATACCATGAACAAATCAATTAAAAACTTTACCATAATATTAAATCAACCAACATCAATAATAGGTCGTCAAACCATTAATCTAACATAGTATTCAACCAAAACCTAGGCAGTATAACAAGTTTAACCAACCATAATAATGAACGAAACAAACATAAAATATTTATTACGGTTCATTGAAAAAGAAATAAATATAATTAACGTGCCTACTAGCTTGCTTATTTTTCCAATCTTGGCAGTAGACCTTTTTTAGACGTGCTAGGCTGCTATCTTGCTTATATATATATTTTTCTTGTGTTCTTCGAAACCCACAGCCGCCCAGCGGCTCTGCTCCTTGATTTTGCCGTAGGTCTTGGTTTATATCCAACCAAGATCACCCTACATTTACCTTGTGGCCCGATTTTCTAATCTTCGCTTGATCCATTGAATTATTTAGTGGGCCTGCTTTCAGGAAATAAATATACTTAACAATATGTAAAAGCTAATATTCTAAACCATATATAGTATGTACTGAGTTAATTTTAAGTGACATAATTGCTATGCTTCTTTTATTTATTTTTTATTTAAAATGCTAATGTACGTGTCATACTCTTTTTTGGAGAATTGATTTCAAACAAAATATCGACAATCAAATTATATATTGTTTGATGTTTCACTCAGAGGCCCCACATGTATTAAAACTACAGCCATTATTCGAACCCACTTAAAATATGAATCTGAATCAAATGTGAGTTATATTAGATAAAAGTCACCCAAAACTAATTCAAAGTGTGGTAAATATTTATATAAAATATATATAATTTAGGCCATATCACTTTGCAGACCTGTTTACAAAAGCCTTTAATCGTGTCCGATTTTTGTATCTTGTTGAGTCTTTGGTCGTGATCTCCTTTGTTGAAAACTGATTTTATCTTTATCCTTTTGTATATAAATTTGTAAATATTTTTCAAATATGTCAAAATTTTAGAGGGAGAAAATGAGTTAAGTTTAACTCACAAAAAAAATTTTCAGTTTATTTAGGAAAAACAAAATGAGTCACTTAGACTCGTCAAAAATATTTTAGTTTTACTTTACTTTATGATTTTTCATGAAAATTAGAAAAAGCTACCAAAAGATATCACCATAGAAATTATTATTGCTTTAAATACAAATATTGAAAATAAAAAATGTTAAAGCAAAAAAACTGCAAAATACTTAAAGTATCCAAATTAAACACAAAAAATTGTTGATAATTAACAAATAAAAAGGGTTATCTTAGAACCACGTAATGTGGGGCAAACAAGTAAGTCCTAAACACTTTATATGAAGGCTTGTAAGTTCGTATGTCAAGTAAGTCAATGGTTCAACCTTTATTGTTTGAACAATTTGCAAAAAGTTTAAACAAGTATTAAAATGTTTTGATCAATCATTAGCGGGTCGGAGTCAATTCGGGGTGATACTGATGAACACAAACTATGCCAAGGTATGATGGAGTTTGTAATTTTTCAGATTAATCGGGGACCACATACGTGGTGTGCCTAATACGTACCTTAACGTACCACGTTGACATCAATAAACTTGTTAAGTTTAGAGTGGATAAATTATATCTATAATCGACTTTGGGTTCTTAGGCATAATAATATCCAAATAGAAGTGCGATCTAGGATGTTAGAAGATGATGTTATTACACGTCGAGATCTTTCTCACAAAAAATATGACTTTTAAATTAATTTAATTAATATAATATTAATTTCATCTTTACTTCAACTTTATTTTATTTTTACTTTTCTTTTGTTCTGTTTTCAACTTAAATGTAATTTAGTGTAGCATACCTTTTATTTTAGTTTATTTTTTAATTTTAATTTATATTTTAATTTTTTATGTATTAAGTTTCTAAATCAGTGTTCACCTTTTGGTTTGTTAAGGATTATGGCTTGTAAAACATAGTCTTTATGTAAATTTTGTTAAGTGTCAGTCAACAAAATATATCTTGTATATATTTAAAGTGTTCGGATGCGGTGGGTAAATATTTTATGGGTTTAAATTTGTAAATATTTTTAGAGTTTAGGGGTCGAGAGTGTAAACTTGTTTAAAATTCGAGATGTTTTGACCCTATCGCGAGATAGGTTGACCCTATAAATAAATAGGGTCAACTCAAAATATCTTTCATTATTCACTTTCAATCTTATTCTTACACTCTATACTTTCTCTCTACCTTTTCTCCCCGCCACCTTATCCATCAAGAAACCCTAGATCCAATTTTTCAAACAACGATCTGCTTCATATCATACTTGATATTCATCAAAGATGAATCCTCCACCCGTGATATATCATCTTTAATGATGCTTTAACTCTTGTTCTTGTTCTTGGTTCAAGAAATACGGTTCTTGTATGATGTCTGTTGTTTAAATTGATGTTTTAATATTGTTTGTGATATCATTAGGGGTGTGTGTGTTGTTTTAACTGAGTTTTATTGTAATTTGTATAGTTTTTGAAATTTTAGGGTTTATCGGACTGATTGGATTCAAAATTGACCCCGAAAACTTGTTTAAATATGTGTTTTGATTACCCAGAAACTCATATCGAGGGTGTTTGAACCCAGAAAGGATGAAGAGATGAAGATATATGTATTTTGAAAATATTTAGGATTCTAATCGAATCTGGGTTATATTCGATTAGAATACTTTGGGTAAGAAAATTGTGTAAGGACTTTGTAATCGATTGACAATGTAATCGAATGCCCGTTCGACAAGAAATGGATTTCGTCAAAGATATGATAAGGGCAAAGAACACCCATTCGACAAGAAAAGGATTTGGACTGAAATGTATCAAAGGACAAAATGTATCAAAGGAAAAAGTAATCGAATCACCATTCAATTAGAAAGAACTTGGGACTAAAAACTTACAAGGAAAATGTAATCGAATTGAGACTTAGAAAGGAATTCTAATCGAATAAGAATTCTAATCAAATCGAATTGAAATTCCAATCTAATCGCATCGCCATTCGATTCGACTAGATTAGAACTTTACATTCGATTAGACTAGGCAAACCTTAACTTTCATATATAACTTGGATCCTAATCTAATCCACTCACACATCATTCTAATCGAATAAGCGTTCGATTAGATTAATCTATGATTCGATTAGATTAAGTCCTCATTCGATTAGACTTGTTAACACTTAACAGTTTTTGAAAACAACAGTTTCCTTCAATCTAATCTAACTTATCATTCGATTCGATTACTTGGGACTTGGCAGTTTTTCTAAATTGTTATATTAACTTAGTGGAGCTTTATGACATTCGATTAGATTACATAGGACTTGGACAGTTTTCATATACCATCTTCAAACATATTTATTCCAATTTTGTAATGTTTAATTTTAAAATTTTATTTTTATTTTTATTTCTTTGTTTTTACCTTTTATTTATCGTATTTCGTTTTCTATTTCTCCTTTGTTTGTCTTGATTAGTCTATATAGTATATAATCTTATACTTTAATACTCAATTATCAACACTTATGTTTCTTTTGTTTCCTTTAGTAGAATCATAATAACTTTTGTCCCTTAGAGCTTACCAAAAGAGAGTATATGGTGTTCACCTCAATGATCAAGGGATTATGATCATGCTCACTTTCTTATGCTATATCTTCTGACCAGAAGTTCATGACTCTTGGGTTGAGCAGTTTTGGGCCAATGAAAAGACAGAAAAGAAAGGGACGGATATCACATCAACGGTGGATGAACAAAGTGTCGTTGTAAATGAGGGAGCTCCTTTTCCACATTGTTGCCAACTATCTGTCGTCACATAAGGAAGGATTTGACAAGCTTAGTGCTGACTGGGTTGGATTTATGTTGTGCTTGACCCACATAAGAAAATACAACTACTCAAGGTTGTTTTTCAAGCACGTTCAACTCAAAGTGTTTGCCAAGAAGCGAAGGATGATGTACCCCAGATTTTTACAACTCCTTCTAGATGTTTTGCTTCCCAACAATCCAAGACTTGTATATCCAGAGGAATTCGATGACGAAGGTGAGGTTGTTGAGCCATCTGAACCTCATCTGTGAAGATCGTTCGACAATCAGTATTCTAGACTATGGTTGAGCCTATTGGGAGGAGCGTATATAAGTATCAGCGTATCCTGGGTCAAGGTCGGCCAGTTTGCTGAGACCGAACCTGATAGTGATGAGACTGAAGTTGAGGAGGAAGGAGATAGTGGGGATGATGATGAAGATGATGGTCATGATGATGATGAGGGTGGAGATGAAGAGGAAGAACATGATGAACCTGATGCTAAGCATGAAACAACTAAGGCCGAGCCTGAGACTTATGTGAAAGGTGAGCATCGATCAAAGCGTAAGCATGACAAAGGAAAACGAAAGACTGGTGAATCATCGAAGACACATGCTGCTGTTGAAGAGGAGGAACCTGAGAGCCCCCTAAAACATTTGAAGCGGATGAAGTACTCCAAGAAGTCCGCTTCTGCAAAGACATTTACTCTCAAGGATGATTAGCGAATCCTTAGCAACCAAACCACCTACCACACAAACCACAATACCAATAACCACCACCGACCCTCACGTAGCATCACCAACCACCCTAGCTAAGACAATAGAAAGACTTAAGGCTAAACAAATTAAGTTTACCAAAGCCCAAACCAAGGCCTAAGCCCAATCAAAGTCCAAATCCAAGGCCCAACCAAAAATCCTACTCAAGTCCAAATCCAAATCCAAACCAAAATCCAAATCAACATCTCCAACACTTAGAGACGAACCCATTACACCACAAAAACCTCACCAGACGAGCCTTTTCCATCCATTTTAGAAGACTTACCCATAAACCAAGCCGAAAACATACCCATCCTACAAACCCCCTCACCACCAAGGACTTCCACACCCGTAACATCACCCACATATCAATTCACCTCACCAATTAGGGGAACATCATTTTGGACCTCTACCTTCACAACATCCATTCACTCTCAAACCACCACACAAACCTTAGCAACCACAACCAAACCCACAAGCCTACATTTAGCCATACCAACATCCTTCCTTACCCAAACCTTGACCATGCCTATTCCAAACACTCCACACTCAACCATATCAATCACACCTCCCTCAACACCCATGAGCCCTATCATAGCAGCCGCTCCCATTTCTAGTGGTAAATCGAAGAAGTCCCCTATGTTTCAAGATCCTATCCTTGATAGGATTAGAGCACTAGAGGAAGAAAACGAGAGCAGGGCGAAGCGAGAACTATTGTTGATCAAGTTTGTGAAGGATCACCAAGCAATAAATGAGCAGGTAACAAAGCATCGGGATGGTCTTTCCAATAGAGTAGGTCAGTTGGAAGAAAGCTGAGATCCTGATAGAGCTCGGATTGAAAGTCAACTAGGTTGGATCGATAGTCTTCAAAAAATAATCAACAACCACCAAGAGTAAATCAATCAAAACTATTTTTGAAATGCTGAGTAACATGAAGAAATTGAACGACTCTGATCAAAAGTTTCTTATCTACTCCTCCAACTTTGCAAACAATTTTAGGAGGGAGTTAGATTCTACTCTTGATCATGTATGAATGGATTTTGAGCGTCTGGGTTCAAGGGTCGGTTTGTTGGAGAGTGGGTCCAGTTCTTCTAGGGACATGGGCATGTTGATGGGTGAAAGTGTTAGATTGAGATTGAGGATTGAGGCGTTGGAAGGAGAGATTGAAGAACAACAAGACTTTAATGATGGTCAAAATCTGGTGAATGATTCCCTGGTCAACCATTACCTTTCTATCTTGAAGGTAATGCGGATGACTAATCAAGACGTGGAGAATCTGAGGACTCACTTGATGAACACCTATAGGGGATTCCTGCAAAGCAATGAGCAAAGAACCGAACCCAATAGCAGAAGAAGATCTGCTCTAGCTAGACTCTTTGATGATTCCGAAAGAATAAAGACTGAAGGCAGAATCCATGGAATCTCCCCTAGTGCTCCCACAAAGGAAGCTGGTGGAAGCGGTACCGATGTGAGTACCGGTGTTGAAGAGCCGGTGATGGTTGTTGGAACCATCGTGAGTAATGAACTCGATGCTACTACTGCCAATTCAACTGGGCAGGTTAGTGCAATGACTTCCACTCTTGTTGCAACTGCATCGGTTTCACAAGTGAGTGCTCCTGCTGCTACTATTATAGCTCTTGCTGCTACTTCAGTTTCAGTCGCTGTTCAACAGCCGTTGGTTCAAGGAGGAAATAGTGATGGTGACGATGAAGATGATGATGAGTATGACGATGAGTTGGATTACGATGGGAATAATGATGACGTTGAGAAGGAGGACGAGGCTGATGACACGTAAGATAGTTTTGATAACCACGTGATGGAAGTGGCAGTGATGATGATGACAGTGATGGTGATGATGTCACCAGAGGAAATAAAGGTGGGTCAACAAGAACCGCCAACTGAAGCTAAAAAGACTCGTGACATTGATGCTGAAGTTGAGGCTGAAATTTCCTCCGCTTTAATGTTTATTCTTTTGTAGATACTAGTTCACATGTTCAAGAAGCCGTGAAAGAAAATAAAAGTGACAGTGATGATGGAATAAACTACTCCCCAAATCTGGATACTCCGGAAAGGGTGATTGAAGAGCCGGCTCAAGAGCCTGTTGTCGCTCCTCTTGCCAAGACTGCTCAAAAGAAGAAAAAGAAATGCATCAAGTACTACAGTGTGAGCAAAATGGCAAGCTTGAGATGGAGGTCGAAGCCGTGTCATTACGACTCTTTATCCTCTACGCACGATGGCACAAAGACATCACAAGATGGGCTATCCGACTGCTAATGGCGACCTGATATATCTTTCTTATGGAGATATGCACACCATGTCCATATTCGACATGAACTACCTCAGGAGGACAGTAGGTAGAGGCGAAGAGGAAAGCACGGTGGAGGGTTGGTTTAAGTGGTCTATGAAGCACGAATGGAAGGATGACTACCAAAACTTCCCGCTGAATCCGTGTAGATCATTCAAGTCTAAGGAAGTCAATCCCGTTACCGGAAAGAAGACAAAGGGATGGAGATACAAGATGCTCGGCGATCATGGAGAGCCTATTATGCACGGCATGCCCTTTGATGACGACTTTCTTTATGACTTTGTCTCGTGGGAATTCGACAACGAGAAAGCCAAGGTGATAATTCATTGTGACAGCATGCATCACCTCCGCTTTTTCGATGAGCATGAGCTGGCGGGTTTCTGCAAGGTTCACTTACTCAAGCTTTACGAGTCACCACTGTGCAAGGTTGAATACGTTCGTCGTGATAGTACGAATGCTATCGTCAAGAAGTTCAACAAGTTTGTTCGCCTTCTTGTTAAGCAACAACCATTCGATCACGTCTATGTGTTTGAATACGAGTCCGATCCGATTGAAGACACGAGCTAATGGATTAAATACTAAACATTAGAGGGAGATTGTAAGGCCAATTTTGTTATTAGTCTTTTATATTTATTTGTATTTTAACGTTTATGTTAGTTAGCTAGTCAGATTGTCTTTCTTTGTATGTTTGGGCCCGAGGCAATGTAATATGAAGCCAATTGGGCCGTTATAATACAAGAATGGTGCATGAGAACACACACTATAAATAGTGTGTCTCTCATGCAAACACAACCTTTGGCAAACAACTCAACCTTATCCTTATCTACAAACTCTCTCCCTCTCATTTCTCTCTTCCGTCACGGAATAAACAAACCAAACAAGATCCGAGATCTCGGTTCCTCACTAGTGATTTCCGCTAGCTAGTGTTGAGATTGATCCAAGTAGACTACTCGTTGTGTTGTTTGATTTGTCCATAGGACCTACAAAAGAATTTAGGATAACTGTTAACAAAGCTTTATTTGAACCAAAACTGAAACGGAAAAGAAGAAATGAAACTAAAATCGAAGGTGGGATAGGGTGGCGGCGATGGCGGCACGCCGCCCTGTCTAGGGTTTGAACTCAGTGGTGGCGACTTGGGCTACGAAGAAGTAACCAAAACCTAAGGTTGTGGTAAATATTGGATTCGTCATTTCATTCAATAATGTTTACAATATATACAGATGATATGTAAACCCTAGGTTTAAGGTGGGCCCGTGGGATACTTAACAATAGTACAATCCAATATGATACGACTGTCAAATAACTTTTAATTGGGTATGAGTTAAGGAACTCCAGTTCTCTAATAAAACAGAAAACGAAACACATTGGTAAGGGTCGAATAATAGTAATAAAGTACAGACAAAGGTAATAAAATGAAATCCTTCATCGATTTCCTTTGCAGGTCACACGATCTAAACAACAAAATTTTGAAAATTCTGATTTGAAGATGAAAATTCACACACAATCATTTCGTCAAGAATGCGGTGATAAATTAAATATGATGTAAATATGTAGAATATGATTCAACCCTTTAATCACCGGTGTAAACAAACATCATCGTTAAACATATATCATCATTTAGATATGTAGATTTTGATTCAATTCAGCCTCATAATCAGCAATTTAAACATACATCATTATTGAATTTAAGCATTCATGATTAATTCTATATTGATTGTAAGTATAACCTGAATAAGTATTTGACAGAATTTGTGATAAGAAAAATATAGAGGTTCCCAAGCTATTTTTTTAGTATCATAACACATCAAAACCAAACAATCAAGCTCGCTTTGTTTTGGAATCAAAACAGAAGAGTAGCGATTAACAATATAAACGAAAAAAAGTTACGCGTAGCTATTTGGACTGAGATACTCAGGTTGTGAGTGCCTATCTTGCTCACAGCTCTACCCAGTAGATGTCCTTAACGAGTTTTTTTGTAGATGTAAAACCATAGGACTGAAGCTGCTTTCTGGACCCATAAATATGCAGACCTTTCAGTTGATAGATGCTCTGCGGAAGACAACTTATGCCTGAACCTTCTATATTTAATTCTTTCAAACATTCTAAACTCCCAAGTTCCTCTGGCAATTTCCTAATATCGTAACAATAGGTGAGACGTAAACGTTTTAAATATTTCAACTTACATATGCTGTTCGGAATTTCTCGTAAGAATGCGCAACACCATATGGTTAAGCCCTCTAAACACTCTAATCTGCATATGTTCTCAGGCAACTGTTCAAGAGCAAAAGAAGAATTAAGTTGAAGTGATTTTAGATGTTTCAACATACAAATGCTATCCGGAAAATGATGAAACGGTTGCTCCTTCAAAGATAATTTCTCTAGACTTTCTAACCGCCACAGATCCCGAGGAATACTTCCTTCAAGTTTAAGCTCTCTTAATTGTTGTAAACCACAAATAGTTTCTAAAATATACTCAAGGTTTTCGCAAACACATGGACCAAAAGAAATAAGTTTCTCAAAATTTCCACTCCATGAGGGTCTAGGTTCATCATATTCACATGTAAACCTAAACCTACGCAAATTATTGTTAGGATGGACTGGGCACATATCAACGCAATCTACAATGATATTACATGTAACTACAGAATCAAGATTAGCTGATTTATGCTCTCTGCTAAAGTCAAAAGATGCAAAATTTAAGCCACGATCTAACCGAAAGTTGACAAGGTTTTTTAGACATCCCACCGAAGCGTGAATTTCTTGAAGATTAGAACATTTTTCAAGATATAATCCCTCAAGATGTGGAGTCAGCCCAAGGTTAAGGTAACTCACCTTAGAATAACTCAGGTTGAGGAATTTGAGGTTCGGACATTCAACGGGCATACGGAGTTCTACAAAGTCATGACATCCTTCAAGATCTAGCACTTCGAGATGTGGAGTCACCCTAAGGTCTAAGTTTATTAAGCTTGAATAACTGAGGCTGAGGAATTTAAGCTTATAAAGAACCTGTCATAAAGAAAAAGTTTATGAATATCAACATAATGAAAAAAAAATATATAACATTATACGCATTATGCAAAAACTACATAGCTATAGCTATTACTTTACCTCTCTTTCTCTCACTTCCCAATGTTGAAAAATACTGCTCCACCACAATCCAAGGGTAACAAGCTTGTTTGCTTTCAACGATTTACCAAAATACCGAAAAGGGTATCCACGCCAAAGTAGAGATTGTAAAGAATCTGGTAAGTACATGTTAGGTGTTTTATCTTCCCGTTTTCCATATCCATCAAGCACATATAGTAATCTAAGTTCATTCAGATTTCTAAGACCTTCCCCAATAATTCTAGGGTCAACATTAAAGTGCAATCTTATACTTCTTGTCGCCTCATTACCCTTAAAATAAAATAAAATTAAATTAAAATATTGAGATGAAAACTTGTTACAACGAATAAAAATGTTCTAGTTTTCTACCATTCATATAAACTTGAAACTTACCAATTTGTTAAACAATACTTTTTCAATTTCCTCTTTATTCCATAATCGACTATATGTGCTAGGCTCATTAGGGTGCAAACGCCGAACAATATTCCAGCCCATTTCTTCTATATGGTCATGGAAGCCCAAACATCCGTATTTGAAAGCTATAAAAGATTTCTGCTCAAGAATACTTAAACCAATTTGAGCATTATACCCACAACTTTCAAGTATTCTTATTACTTTGCATTTCTCTACACCTTTCAGTATACATACAGCATCTAAGAATATTTCTTTCTGATCTTTCTCTAGAGCATTATAGCTTAGTTCCAACCTTTTTAAAGTTTGATCTTCTGGAATTGTTTTTAGTCTTTCTAAGGCATCTACCCATTCACTCTCACTTCTACCACAAAGATGTGAACCCAAAACTTTAATTGTCAAAGGAAGACCAGCAGCATAACATATAACTTTTCTTGTAAGCTCTTCATACCCTTGATTAGGAATATCCTTCTTAAATGCATACCTACTGAAGAGGCAGATAGCTTCCTCATATGATAACAGATTGACATCATGAATAAAGTTCACTCCATGTGCTACCAGCACTTGCCGATCTCTTGTTGTGATAATGATTCTACTTCCTGGCTTAAACCAAGCGAGCTCACCAACTAACGCCTCAAGATGGTTTATATCATCCACATCATCTAGAACAACAAGAGCCTTTCTACTAGGCATCATCTTTTTCGTCTTATATTTCCCATCAGGAACACCTGCTACAACTACGCTTTGATCATTTAACACATCTGAAAGGACCTGTTTTTGCAGTTCCTTCAAACCAAAACCTTTTGAAACTTCTCTCACATTCTCAACAAAACTTTTACCCTCGAACCAGTTGGATATGTGGTCAAAAACAGCTCTAGCTAAAGTGGTCTTCCCCCCATCTCCCATCCCCTTGATCCCTATTATACGAACATCATCAGAATCTATCTCTAAAGATGAAACTACACTATTTACCCTGGTATCCATGCCTACTAACTTTTCATCAATGCTCAAATTGATGAAATGTGGCTTTAGTGAAATATCTTTAACAATTTTTTGGATGAATTTTGCTTCATGCCTGTGTTTTCAATTAGATTCAACCAGACACAATCATATATGAACCAGTAGTATAGTGATATAATCATGTTCCAGGTCAATCTATCAACAAATTAAAAGGATACATAACAAAAGATATAAGCTGACAAAATTACCCATCAACAGTGTTCTTCAATTCCCACCCAGCCAGAACTGCTGCTTCTTTGAGAGCATCTCTCCACCTCCCAGCAGCCTCTTTCTCTACGTGTTTTGCAAAGGCTTCTCCAACTGCCCCTCTTTGGTTGCGGATTTCTGTGGGTTCCACATCATAGAAAATGGGGTAAGCAGTCTTCTCCTTCGTCTTCTGGCACTCCATAATCTTGACAAGCTCGTCTAAGTACCATGATGAAGATGCATAGTTCTTAGAGAAAACAACGATTTGAAATCTGGACTCTTCAATGGATCTGACGAGTTGATCATCAATCCTTTCCCCTTTCTCTATTTTTGCATCATCTTTGTAAGTTATAATGCCTTTCTGCTGAAGAGCAATATAAAGATGATCAACAAAGTTCTTGCGGGTGTCTTCACCCCTGAAACTTAAAAAGACATCGTACTTAAAGCTCTTTTGAACTAATGAAGATGAAGTAGATGCCATTGATTGTAAGCTTGATGGACCGAATGAAGCGAAATCTTTAGTAGTGGAGAAAATTTATGTGAACTGATTAGATATTAATGAATCAGTAGAGCGTGTAATAAGAAGACAATTGTTTGAAAAAGTTTATGATGGGCTGGGGACAAAAGGGTCTGCATTGCAATTAAAAAAAGGATAAGGACAAAAGGGTCTGCATCAAAATTATTGAGTATGCGTGATTACCGGCTATCATGGGAGTGGTGTTTTCTTAAATAAACCAAGAGGTATTTAAATACAGATCATAGTAGACTTTATGGGTTCCAAGATATAGATCCATTATAATTGTGATTATTTTACTTATAATGAATCTTACACAAATGTTTATAGGTAGGCTTAGAAAATAGAAATTAATTTAAGATTCAAATACAGACCATAAGAATACTAGAGTTAAACCTTAATGCAATGCATGTGAGAGAGAGAGAGAAACACAAAGAGATGAGGTCAAAACAGCCAGCAGAGGAAAATGCGGGACATGCGTATTTAATTATAATCTTGTTTTATTTACTTCTGAACATGATGATTAGTTTATATTTATAAATTATAATCGATATCCAATTTCTAGTTCAGTTAAAATGAAATATACGAATACAACATAAATTGTGAATCATCAACATAGGTTATTATTATGGTGTTAATTTTCCTGTTATCAAATACATATTTTAGTTCATGAGAGATGGTGTTGCTAAAGTGATTTCATGCATTAACGTAGTTGGCACCGTAAATCAAAGAAGTAAACCGCCACATCCCAAACCAGTTGTTGAGGTAACGAAAGAATATAGGCTTATACTATTGGTAAGAAAGATTTATCTGCGTTGACGAGCAACGTTCAAGAAAATTTAGCTGTTTTTTCAATAAGTTATTTTTTTAAATTAAAATCAGTATACCCTTATCATTCTTAATTACATACATTATACATAACTGATTAGAACTATGTGTTCTCATGCTATTTAATTGTGTTACATGCTTCTAGTGGGCATAACCCTTATCATTCTCAGTTCTCATTTCCCTTTTCTCGATTCTTTCATCATCTTTGTAAGTTATAATGCCTTTATTGACAAGATCAAGATAGAGATGATCAACAAAGTTCTTGCGGGTGTCTTCACCCGGGAAACTCAAAAATACATCATACTTGAAGCTCTTTCGAATTGAAGAAGATGAGATGCCGTTGAATGTAGGCTTGAAGGATATGATGTAATCAAATGTTTGAACTGGGAAAAGGTTTATGAACAAAGGCCCTTATGTGGTCAAGATAAGATTCCATATCTGCATTTTCAAAAACAATAAAATAAAATAAAATAGGAGGCTAAAAAAATGGTACACAATGAGGGGCAAGGCAAGGTTCGTTACACCCCTCGATTAACCTAAATCAGTACTAAAAAGTGATATATTTTAACAACACATTAGCCAACAATGTGGTCATGGTCATTTTGGGATATTTTGCCAAAATTGACTTTTTGTAACGTTGACTATTTGTGGTCAAAACTCTTTTTTTTTTCAAAAATAATATTTTCACTAAGGTTGACTTTCTTGTGGATGGTCAACTGTGTTGGATAATCTTGATGTTTCGGGTCAAATACGGGTCATGGGTTCATGGGTCTTGAGTCAAATATGGGCCAGCTTATGGAGTTTCGGTTTTGATTACGTCACATGTTATTTTAGGAAGTGATGAGATTTGACTGATTTATGTGGAGTGGAGGTCCCTTGACCTGGTCTAACAACACAAACTATTACTAGTTATCTTGGATCAACCTCTACACTAGTTAGCGGAAATAACTAGTGAGGACCGAGATCTCGGATCTTGTTTGTGTGAGTTTATTGCCGATAGGGAAAGAGAGAAAAGAGAGAGTTTGTGAGTAAGGTTTTGCAAAAGGCTGTTGTGTGCATGAGATACACACACCTTATATAGTGTGTGTGCTCATGCACATCTATTTCATTTCTTACGGCCCAATGGGCTTCATAACATATGGCCTTGGGCCAAAACATACAGAAACGAAAGTTCAACATGCTAACACAACATGAACAAACTACAAAATACAAATATGAAAGACTAAACTAGAAATAGGCCTTACAATCTCCCTCTAGTCTTTGGTATTTGTCTTATTAACTTCCATCATCACTCGCACTCGGACTCGTACTCGAAGATATCGTCTTGATCTTGAAAGGGCTCCTTTTTAACAAGTAGTTGGACGAACTTGTTGAATTTAGCTAGTTCGTGTTCATCAAAGAACCGCAGTTCGTGAGTGCGTTCACAGTGAATTATGACTTCACCGTGAATGTTGTCAAACTCCCAAGCAACGAAGTCTAAGAGGAAGTCGTCATCGAAAGGCATGTCGTGAAAAATTGGTTCACCATGACTGTTTGGCAACGTGTATCTTCGACTCTTGGACGACTTGCTGGTGTTTGGCAACTTGTATCTTTGACTATTGGATGACTTGCTGGTGAATGGGTTTATCTCCTTTGACTTGTAGGACCTACCCAGATTGACAACAAACTTCGGGTAGTTGGTCTTCCACTCATGCTTCAAGAAACGCTTGAACCATGACTCCACCGTGTCTTTGTCATCTTCTCGACCTATGGTTTTTCTGAAGTAATTCATATCAAGGACTGAAAAAGTATGCATATCTCCATAGGTGAGATTTGTCATATCGCCATTTGCACGCAGAATAGCCCATCTTTGCTATCATTGTGCCACCTTGCATAGAGAATTGGATCTGAGTCATGGTACGGTCTTGATCTCCACCTCATGCTTACCATTCTGTTCACACTATAATATTTGATGCATTTACAAAAACCTCCTTTGGCAGGCTTGGTGTAGGGTGCGACAATTGCATCTTGATCAATTGTTTCTTTGATCACCCTTTCCGGAGTATCCGGATTAGGTGAGTAGTTGATGTCGTCATCACTATCGGCTTTATTTTCTTCCACGGCTTCTTGAACTTGTGAGTCGGTACCTGCAACAAAATAAACATTAAATAAAGAGGCGATTTCAGCCTCAATCGCAGCATCGGTCTCACGAATCTTTTCATCCTTGTGTGGTGGATCTTCATCTCCCGCCTTATTTCTAGTGGCATCACCACTACCACTATCATCACCATTACCACCATTTCCACCACGAGCTTAATAAAAAATGTCATACTCGTGGTCATCATCGTCATCATCGTTGTCACCATCATCATCTTCATCACCTTTTCCATCACGTCCACCACCACCTTGAGCAACATGTGGTTATGGGACATACTGAACCAAAACAGTTGTGAATATAACACTGAATTGTTCACCGGTGGTGGGCGCAACAAGTGGTGAACTTGTGGAACTGACCTGCGCAGATGTAGCGGCAATAGTAACCACAAGTTCAGTACTCACAACAGTTCCAACAACAGCAGCAGGCTCGTCAACACTAGCATTCATACCTGAACCACCTTCACCAGCATCCTTTCTTTTCTCACCCATGTATTGGAAACCGTACAAGTTTCCTTGAGCTCTGACCCTTTCAGCATTAGTGACCAGATTAGCTAGAGCGGTTTTTCGTTGGTTTCTCTACTCGGTCCTTAGCTCATTTACACGGAGAAACCCATGAAAGTCTCCATGAGATGCATTCTCAAGTTCTATACGTCTTCATTTATTAACTGCATTACCTTCATAATTGCAAGGTAGCGGTTCACCAATGATTCATTTATGCGACCTTGAGAGTCGCGTTAATCCTCCATTTCACCTTCGAGCTGCTCAATCATGTCACGCAACTTTACACTCTCACCCATTAACATATCCACGTCCATGTTGGTTCCACCTTCCAATAAACCAACTCTTGAGACCGGTCGCTTAAAGTCAATCCAAATTTTATCTAGTGTGGAGTCAAGTTCTCTCCTAAAATTGCTTTCAAAGTTACAGGAGGAGGGAAGATCAGTCTCCAGCTTGGATACTCTTGATTCGATTCTTTCTAGCCCATCATGTTGATCAACATTTCTCAACGAGTTACGATTGATCAATTCTTGCTTATTGTTGATTATATGCTGCAATGTATCAATCCACTCCTTTTGACTCGTAATTCAGGCTTGATCCAAGTCACGTTGCTCTTGTAGAATAGCCAATTGATCAGCCAGAGCATCGCGTTGTTAGTAACTTCTTGATTGATAGCTTTTTAATCTTTGATGAATTTGATCAACATCAGCTCAAGCTTGGCTCTATTCTCGTTAACTTCTTCCAATGCATTAATCCTATCGAGGATAGCTTCTTCCAATGCCTTGATCCAAGTCACGTTGCTCTTGTAATAGCCAATTGATCAGCCAGAGCATCCCGTTGTCTAGTAACTTCTTGATTGATAGCTTTTTGATCTTTGATGAATTTGATCAACATCAGCTCATGCTTGCTCTATTCTCGTTAGCTTCTTCCGATGCCTTAATCCTATCGAGGATAGGATCTCGAAACATCGGTGACTTCTTGATTTTCCACTTGAGATGGGAGTGGTAGCTATGATAGGGCTCTTATGGGTTGAGGGAGGTGTGGTTGAAATGGTTGAGTGTGGTGTGATGGTATAGGTAGGGTTAGGGATAAGGTTGGGAATGATGTGGTTAAGGCTAAGGGTAAGCTGGTTGTGGTTTCTATGGTGGTTGTGGTGGTTTGGACTTGAGACAGAAAACTGTCTAAGTGTGAAGTATTCGAATCAAATGACAAAGTGATTGACATAAAAGTTTCATGTGTCAAGCAAAGCAATCGAATCGAATGAGTATAAAAAATAGCTAATGCATAAGTAATCGAATCAAATGAGGTTGAAAGTGAAGAAAATGAATCTTTGAGAAAATTATTAAGTATAATTTAATCGAGTATTGAATCTGATCTAATCTAATTATAAATTAATCTAATCGAATGATTTATAGATTAGATTATAATTAGATTCAATCTAAATCAGTTTAAATTTTACAAGTGTTGATTGATCTAATAGAATGCAACTTATAGTCTAATTGAATCGAATGGTCATTCAATTAGATTAGAAATTTCATTCGATTCGAATATAACTCTTATTCGATTAGAATGTCCTTTGTCTTTTATATTTCTGATTCTTTAATAATGGAGATTCGATTACTTAAGACTTAGAATCTTTCTGAGTTTTTCTTTTCTAATCGAATGGACATTCGATTACTTGGTACTTGACAGATTCCGTATACAATCTTGTTATATTTTTTTTGAGTTGATGTTCCAATTGAATAGCCATTCGATTATATTTCCTCTTGTGTTCTAATCGAATCAGTATTCGATTACTCATTCCTTGAATATTTTCGCAACACAATATGTCTACTCGAATGTACATTCAATTACATTTCCTTTTTACCAAATTTCACCAACAGTTTTCTAATCGACTCCCATTCGATTGCTCAGTTCATTCAAATCGAACAACCATTCGATTACAATGTTCATTCCATTCGAATATAATACTTAAACATCCAAATCTCTATACAACAATCCTTAAGCACATTTGTGGGTTTATGCCCATCAAGTGTGACAATTTGGGCAATAATAACCCACATTTAAACATCTTTTCAAGATTAGTTGTCCCAAGAACAGTCCGAAAAGCCCTAAAATTACAAATACTATACAAAGCTTGATAAAAACTCAATTAAATCAACACGAAGGGTCCTAATGATATCGACAATAAGATTATAACATCAAATATAAAGGAAATCAACAAATAGAAACACAGTCGGGTATGAATAGTTCCCGACGGAACTATTCTTAAGCCCAGAAATCAAGAACATGAATTAAAACATGAAAATACTATACCACGGGAAACAAATTCATGTTGATTTGAAGATATAAGTGTGATAAAGGAGCTGATTTGAAGTTTTGATTTGAAGATCCGGATAAGATCTTGAAGGTTGAAGGCGGTGGTGTTTGGGAGAAAAGTAAGAGAGGGAAAGAGTTTTGGATAAGGTTTGAGTGAATAAAGTAAAAGAGAAGATGAGTTGACCCTATTTATAGGGTAAACATCTCGAGTTATAAATGATTTTACACTCTCAACCCCAAACTCTAAAAATACTTACAAATTTAAACCCGCAAAATATTTACCCACTGAATCCAAACACTTTAAATATATACAAGATACATTTTTGTCGGGTCAACACTTATAAACGTTGCATAGAGGACCTTGTTGTAAAACATTAACCCTTTTACAAGACACTTTAGAAATATAAAAATAAAATTAGAATATAAAGATAAAATTAAAAAAAAAATAATAAAAATAAAAGTAAAGATAAAAATAAATTAAAAATAATACAAGATAAAATAATTTTTAAGATGTGAATGAAAACAAAGAAAACTTAAAAATAGAAATAAAAAATTTAAGTAAAAAAGAAATTAATATTATATTAATTATACTAATTTTGAAGTTAATTAATTTACATAACTTGAGAAATACATGTTTTTGGTGAGAAAGATCTCGACATGGAATCACATTATATATAACGTCCTAGATCACATTTATATTTGAATATTATAATGCCTAGAACCCAAAGTCGATTTTAGATATATTTGTCAACTTTAAACTTAACATGTATTTTGATGTCAATGTGATATGTTAAGGTACGATACTTATGTGGTCCCCTGTTAATCACACATGTTACAAACTCTATCATACCTCAGGCATAGTTTGTGTTCATCAGTATCACCCCGAATTGACTCCGACCCATAATGATTTTGATCAAAACATTTTTAGCGCTTATTTAAACTTTTTGCAAATTTTAAGTCAAACAATTTTTAATGTTGAACCATGGACTTGCATGCATCCAGACTTACAAGCCTTCATATAAAGTGTCTATGACTTACTTGTTTTCCCCACGTTATGTGATTCTAATATGCCCCTTTTGTTTTATAATTTATCAACATTTTTGTTGTTGATTTTAAATATTTTTGAGCATTTTTGCAATATTTCTACTTTAATGATTTTTGATTTTCAATATTTATTATTTAAAGCAAGAACAATTTTTATTGTGACCAATCACTAACGGGCTCGTGTATGACTGACTAATAACAGTTTTGCCTTCAACGATATGGCTTATATTGGAGTCGGAAACTGCTTCATAAGAGTGTAACCACTAGCATAGGCAGGTATTTAGGTTTATATCACCATGATACTTACTCATTTGTCAAGCCTATCTACACATCACGAAATGATCTTGTTGGCTTTTGATCTACTTTTTTCATGTGCTAGGATCATTTGATCATTTTTCAAAGGTCGGATCAATATCTAAAATTTTTTTTTATAAATTTTGTGTTATCCGACTCCCTCTAAACAGGAGATCCCTCTAAGGGAGATAATATCTTGTCAAAGCTTTTCTGATTCTATTAAAAATACATTAAAATATTTTTTGGCGAGTCAAATGACTCATTTTTCTTAAAGCTGAAACTGAAAATATTTTTGGTTAGTTAAACTTAACTCATTTCTCCCTCTAAAATTGTGACATATTTGAAAAATATTTACAATTTTCTATACAAAAAGAAAAAAATTAATTAAAGTAAAATAAATTAAAAAAATAAAACAAATTAAATTAAAATAAAATATAGTGAAAATAAAATAAAATATAGTGAAAGAAAAATAAAATAAAATTAAATAAAATAAAATAGAAAAATAAAAAATTAAAAACTTAAATTTTGAACAAACAAAATCATGCCCAAGGAGTGACAAGATACAAAAATCGGGCACAATCAAAGGCTTTTGTAAACACGTCTGCAAAGTTGTAATCAGTGTGGACCCGTTCAATAGTGACAATTTTCCGGTCATACCAATCACGAATGAAATGCATTCGGATGTCAATGTGTTTTTTCTTTGAGTGTTGGACCGAGTTTTTGACAATACACACTTAATGAGGGTGTTAAAGAAATTCAAAACGTAATCCAGCAGCTGATGCTGGATCGATATAAGTTGTGAACATCAAGCAGAGGAAGTAATGTATTCTGCTTTAGCAGTGGAGGTGGACACGGTGACTTTCTTTTTGCATTTCTAAGAGATCAACCTATCACCCATGAACTGACATCCACCCGATATTGACTTTCGATTAAGATTGCATACCCTATAATCACTGTCGGTGTAAGCATGCAGCACCATAGGGGAGTCTTTGGGATATCAAAGACCTAAGCAAGGCTTTCCCTTTAGGTACCAAAAAATACGCTTTACAGCAGTTATGTGTGATTCATTTGGATTACACATATATCTGTCGACTAACAAACAGAGAACTTAACAAATAGGGAACTTGATGTCAAGCCTGCTGGTAGTGAGATACATCAGGGAGCTGATCATAGATCTATAAAGATGTTGATCGACTGAAGTTCCCAATGGATCTGGAGCAAGCACAAGTCTGGTAGCAATTAGAGTGAGAAAAGGAGAGGAGTCTTTGAACCCAAACTTTTGGACGATGTCTCGTACCTAATTTTCTTGTAGAATTAAATTCCTTTTTCCTTTTGTTCAACTTGAAGAACCAAAAAGAAAGTCATCTCTCCTAACGAGCTCATATCAAACCGGCTTTGCATGACCTCGGCAACTCTCTACAGAGTTTCATCTAAAGATAATGTCATCAACATACACTTGGACCAAGACCTGATCACCCTTCACCTTCTTGATAAAGAGCGTTTGATTGATAACTCCTCTTCTACAGACACTCTTTAGCAAATGTTCAACTAAGGTATCATACCAAGCACGGGGTGCCTAGTGAAGGCCATAGAGATCTTTATCAAGACGGCAAACATAGTTTGGGCGATCAGGATCCTTAAAACATGGTGGTTGCTTCACGTAGATCTCCTCCTTCACTTTTCTATACAAGAAAGCGGTCTTGACATCCATTTGATACACTTTGAAGTTCATGTACGAGGCATAGGCCAAGACGAAACAGATTGCCTCCAGCCTAGACACAGGTTCATAAGTTTCAACATAATCAAGACGTTCACGTTGAGAGAAACCTTGCACAACCAGTCTTGCTTTGTTTCATGTAATAACACCCATATCATATTTCTTATTTATGGAGACCCATCTTGTCCCAATTGGTCTTTTGTTCGCTGGCATCTTGACCAGCCTCCAAACATGAAGCTTCTTGAAATGCAACTACTCATCTTGCATAGGTTCAACTCACGAGTTTTCCTTTAAGGCTATCTTGTAGTCCTTCGGCTCAACCTGTGAAATAAAACATGCAAAAAGACATCTGTTAATAGTACCAGATTTACTTCTTTTTTGGATGCCAGCAGATGGAGATCCTATGATATTTTCTTTGGGTGACATCGATGAATGGGCAGCTGAGGAATATCTTCAACGATGGTGACAGGTTCTGTTTGAATATTAACAGATAATGTCTCTATTGGATGAAAGATGCGAGTAGCATTTTCAAGAACATCAGCAGTTGATAGAATAGAGTCCGGCTGATTAACTCTATTCCCTTGAGCAATTTGATCTTCCTAGATATTTTCACCATAAGGAACCACAATCGCATCCATGGGAGTTGATGCTGTGTGCCAGAGTCCAGTAGCATGATCTTCGTTGGCATGGGCAGCTTGAACAGTTTCTTCTTGAGAGGGAGGTGTGGCAACAAATTCTACCACACTTGGAGTTGCTTGATTGTGTGCCACAGGATCTACTTGGTGTTGCTCCTCATTTTCTGCAGACTACAATGAGTTACATGAATCGGTGTTAGATACATCTTCAACTTTGACCATCTCAATTGAATCGGCAGTTTGAACAACATGATTGTTAGCAACTTGATTATTTTCTGGAGGTGGAGGCGGAGGAGGAATTGCAGGTGGTCCAGGTATGTTGAATGGTCGAGTAGAAAGTTCCACTTCAGACAGATTATTGATTATAGATTGCATTAACACGGGTTCTTGTAAAGAAGATGGAACTTGAGTATTTGCAGGTGGTAGAATAGACATGCCGCGAAACTGTTTAAACAAGTAATATAATCAAACAGCCAATCTGATCTTGTGCGAAACATTCAGCTCTTGACATTCAACATTAAAGGATTCCAGTATCAGCTTGGTCTTCTTATTGTAGACTCGATAAGAGGTTTTGTTAGAGGCGTACCCAACAAAATAACACTCATTAGCCTTTTCAGCAAACTTAGGATCAGGATGAGCACTCGTATGGAGTAAGGTGCAAGGACATCCAAAAGTCTTGAAGTAATTGACTTGCATCTTCGTCTTGTAGTAGACCTCGTGTGGAGTCTTCTTCAAACGCTTGTTAATGAGTACCCGGTTCTGAATGTAGCAAGCCACGTTGATGGCTTCACCCTAAAAAGAATAGTGAGAATTTGGAGTCTGATAACATTGTTCTCGCAGCTTCAATCAGTGTTCGGTTTCGGTGTTCAGCGACTCTATTTTGTTGAGGAGTATAGGTGCACTGAAATGTTGTTCCATTCCATTTGAACTGCAGAAGTTGTCTACCGTTCTATTGCAAAATTTGGTTTCGTTTTCGCTCCTTATACACTTGACCTTTTTATCCATGTGTCTCTCCACAACTGTAATGAACTTGATCAAAAGCTGAGCAGTCTCGTCCTTATGCCCTAGAAGGAAAGTCTAACTGAAACGAGAGAAATCCATGTGTAACAGTTGAAGAATGGAATCTATGGAGTTGATCGTCTTGGGTTTGTGAGGGAGCTTTTGTTGCTTGCAGTTAGAGCATGAAATACATTTTTCAATGCAAGAGAAAGATTTAATAGGCAATCCCCTCACATGTTCCTCATTAACCAATTTGTTAGTTTTTGAAATTCACATGACCAAGACGTTTATGCCACAGGGATGAGTCGTTCTCCGAGGCCTTAGATAATAAACAAGAAGAGATATTACGTGAATAAGAGCTATTCATGTCCAGTGGCGGATCCAGGAATTTCAGGTGGTGCACTACGTTTAGATTCTTCAATTTTATAGAGTCGAGTATAAAAAAATTTGGGTCGGTTCGATGGATCGGGCAAAGTTCATTACGTAATATAAATACGATAAAATAATAAAAGGGACACCGTTATTAAAGTTCATCTATGGCATCTCATTATACGTTTAGTGGGCTTTTTTTAACTGAAATCCGTGGATAATTGAAAAGATTTCATACACTATGACACTGAATTTATATATTTGATTAATAACATTATTGCTCCATTTGTTGTTGAATTAGTCTACTCCATAGACATAACTTTTCAATCTGGCATGTTTTTAAAATATCTTAACAGAATGTTTACATATTACTTGGAACTCTGATGATGTAGTATTATATGGATATTGTAAAAGTAAGGGAAGAGAGTGGTTGCAGATTCAAGGCTTAATGATGATTGTCAACTTCTACTAAACTGTAGGTCCTAATGTGACTAGGCTTTTCAACATAAGTATATTTTTTCTAATAATTCCATTGCATTATCTACAACTTGCGGTATGGGTAAAAGAGCTCATGGTATGACTAGATTACCCGGTGCACTATCTAACACCTGTGACCCCCCGCGCGTTGCGCGCGCGGGTGAAGAAACTTGTTAACAAACTAAAAACTAGAAACTAACAAATTAAAACCAACAATCTAACAAACTAAAACTAAATTTAACAAATAACTTAACAATTAAGTAGTTACCAATCAACAACAATTAACAAGAAGTCAAGAACAATTAACATTTAACAATGAATATAAACTTACATTCAAAGTGGGAGGATTCGAGCAATCGAGCTTCGAGGAAGAGTAAAAGGCATGAGGAGTGTACTGGTCGGCCGGAAAAGCGGCGGCGGTGCCGCGGTGGTCGGAGAACGGCTGAATGGGGACGGCTGGTAGGTTTGAAGAGGGTCAGGGGAGGGAGGCATTGTTTTGTGGTGTCTTTGTATTTTTATTATAAAACCCTAATTATTATAAGATTGAGTTAATGAAAAAAAAGTCCAAGAAACGTGAATTGAACCTGTGACCTCCATGTTTCAAAACCAACAATTTACCAACTGGACCAAGGCTTTAATTATAAATTAAGTGGTTCCTTCCTAATTTATAAGGTGGTTCCTTTGGTATTTTCTATATATAAATTCACTATTATTTCGAAACTCGGGTGGTTCCGTGGAACCACCCATTAACACCGTAGATCCGCCCCTGTTCATGTCTATTATATAAGCATCATTATGCCTCGGAGTACGCATCAAAATCCATTCTTCTGGGACTTGAAACCTGATTTAAGAATCAAGCATTCATTCTCAGTGAATAATGTGGAGTATTGTCGGTCGCAGATTTGCGAGACACAGAGAAAATTATGATTCAGTTTCTCCACCAGATTGACATCATCGAAAGTCAGAATTCCATTTGACACTCTCCTTTGTTTTGTAATGTTACCTCTCATATCTCCGGCAAAAGAAACGTATCCACCATCAAACGATTTAACGTCGAACAACAAGGATTCGTCTCCTGTCATGTGTCGGGTGCAACCACTGTCCAAGTACCAAATGCTATTGACTGGCCGTCTTGGCTGACCCTCACATTAACAACTTAATTAGATACGCGTCCTCAAGATTTAATTGTCTCGGGAAGGTTTACCACACAACTATCATCTTTTATTGTTGTGTCATCAATTATGAAGTTTTGGGACCTGCCAGAATTAGAAGAACAGTCTCTAGGAGTCCATGCACGTGCAGGTTTCTTGTTTTTGGAAGATTTTCTAGACTGTCTTCTCTTTGGTTTCAAAACAAAATCCTCGGATTTCTCAATATTTGGATTCCTTTTCTGATATCTTTTTGATGAATTCTATGACTTTTCCTTTTTGCTCTTTCTTTCTTGGTTACCCATAAAGGATGTTTACTGTTTTTCTTAACTCTGTATCTCACATCCATTTCACTGGTAGAACTATCAGATCGATGATTTCTTATTCTTGAGCTTGGTCTAGCTCTGGAACGGAATTGATTAAACCGACTGTTCATTTCTCGTTGCATTTTATGCCAGTTCTTGCAGTGTCTTGTAAAATGAGACGGATTACCACACACATAACAAAGTCTTTTCCTGTTATCACTATAGAACTCGTCAAAATTATGATACATGGGTTGTGGTGAATAAGGTGATGCTTGGAAAGGAACAGACAGGCTAATCGGTCTATAACCCTAATCATTAAAAACCTTTGAATAGAATGAGTTGACATAATCTTGTGGATAATAACCATAGTAGCTATTATCAAACTGATTGTAGAGTTGAGGTTGATAAAATTGATTGGGTTATTGATAAATTTTTTTTTATGAGGTGGGACATATTTACTTGAAGTATCAGAAGTGGAAACATCATTTTTATTCACTCCATTAAGAGAAGTGCCAACATTAACACTCTCATAAGTTACATGATTCTTCAAAATATTTTTGGAAGTATTATTATTACAGATCGTGTTAACAACAGTTGTTTTTATATTCACATGAGAATCAAAAAGTGAATTTAAAATCTTTTTATCTCCACAACCCTTGTTCGTTTCCACACAATCACTTTCTTCTACACAACCTGCCGAAGAAGATGAACCACCATTAGGACTAATAAATGGAAGAACTGGATCAACCGTTTTGGGAACAACAGGGACAAATGTTTTTGGTTTTGGCACGTGACCAATACCATAGAACATTTCCTCTTCATGTGGGCAATTAAAGCTAAAGTGAGGAAGGCTATTATAGTTGTCGTTAAATGGAGGTGGAACTTTAGTACTATCATAGCCTATTCGTGTCTTTATATTTAATCCCATATGTGCCCCAATTATTCCATTAAGCTTTTCAGAAGCTAACTCAAAATTCTCAATGGTTATTTTCCTTTGGGCTAAATCTAGCTCTAATTTGACAATTTTAGCATTTAACTCAATCACACATTTTTCATGATGTAAAGCTAGTTTTTCAGCTTGAAAAAGTTTTTCATTAAGTTTAGCCATGTCATTACTATGAGTTTTAATCCTAGTGGCATAGATCTTTTAAGCTTTATTAAGTTCATCATTCTAACACTTAATGCCAAAGATTTGATCTAAAATGGTAGCATTATGGTTTTTATAGTGCACAACTTTATCAATACAAGCTTGTTAGCAGAGTTTGTGTACCTCGGGAATGAGAGATGCAGGTGTAGGTGTTCCAGCAGTAGAGCTTGACGAGGTGCTTTCTTGATCAGTGAAGGCCATTCCAGCAAAGGTCGGAGGATTCTTCAACTCCTCAAATTAATCATCCTCCCAATCTGGTTAAGTTGGTTCATCAGTTCTTGTAATCATGGTCTTTAAGCTCGACTCAAAGTTTCCCTTGGAAGAGTTTCCTTGACCAATTCTTGGGACTCTTGGCTTCGAGAAGTAACTTGGAACGTGCCTCTTGTCGGGTCATTTAGCACTTTCATTATCAAACATCTCGGTGTTCTTGATGTCATTGACAACCATAGGTGGGATTGGTGCATTCTCTAGCAAAATGGCCAGTTTCGTTGCAGTTGTAGCAACGTAGCTTATCTTTCTCAAAACCAATATTCTTCCCATCGGCATTCTTGAAGTTGTTCTTCCCATATTTTTTCATGAAGTTTGAAGCTTGGTGAACGGCCATGGCCATCTAGTACTTGATGTCCATTTTATTGAGATCTTTCTTGTTGATCTTGGGAAGATCTCCTTGCTTAAAGTAAGGAAGGAGCAGCTTTCCTTGTAGTAACTCCTCGTGGCTTGCCATCGTGTTGAATTCTCCCTTCAACATTCCCTTCTTGCTGTTTCTCATCTCAATATTTCCCTCAAACTTGTTTACCAATGCATCCCAAAGACCCTTAGTTGTGGTGTAATCCCTCAAGGTTAGTGCAATTTCACTTGAGAGGCACACACTAAGAACACCGAAGGCTCTGTTGTCTTCATTAAGCAATCTTCTGTCAGTAGCATCATAAGCACTTTCGAATTTTGTAACTTCTCATGAAATCTCCACTTGAATTCTTCAAAGTCACTTTCCCAAGTTATTAGCTTTGGAGGCTTTGTCGTAGTTCCGGCCTCGTTTTCAAACATCACACAACTCCTTATAGCTTCGTTTCTAACTTCTTCATTTGTATTAGCCATTGCTCAAACAATTTCAAGATCAACACAAACACAATCTGATTCTGCTGGAAATCACAAGTACAAGGTATTCAAATGAAGTGTAATCGAATACAGATGATCGAATGTAATGTAACATGAAAAGCAATCGAATGGATAGGAAGCTTCTTCAAATTGATTAAGTATAAAGTAATCGAATGACTTGATTCTCTAATTGAATGGATGAATATAATCGAATGAGATTATAATCTAATCGAATGGAGTATTCGAAAGGAATGGGGATTCGATTCGATTAGGAGATGATTCAATTAGAAAGTAATCTGGACTCGATTGATTACTCTGGAGATTTGATTAGATTACTTGGTATTCGATTTGATTAGGCTGACTTGATTCGATTCTTTTATTCTCGAATTTGATTAGATCACAACTTTGATTCGAATCGAATGGACGATTCGATTCGAACGCACACTCGATTTGAATACACGTTGTACTCAATTCGAATACAAATGTACTTTAGGAAGGTACAGTGTGTACGTTCCTGCCACCTTTTTCAAAATATCCCTTTTGATGAATGTCACTTCAATCAATTTTGACTCTTTATGGGTCTTCATAAACACCAATATTTTAATACTTTTAACACCAAACTTGAAATTTTGAAGCACACTAACACTTAAATCTTGAACTTTTAACACACAAACTTGAACTTAAAGCTTGAACACTTGAATATTATGAACTTTTGAACACTTTTATGACCCTTAACCCAAAGATTCTTGAAAATCCTCTTTAACACGAACAAGACCAAAATCCAAGGTTGTGACCCAAGATCTACAACTAGAAGAGCCCGAAAGCTCTGATACCAATTGTAGGTCCCTTGACCGGATCTAACAATACAACAACTATTACTAGTTATCTTGGGTCAACCTTTGCACTAGTTAGCGGAAATAACTAGTGAGGACCGAGATCTCGGATCTTGTTTGTGTGAGTTTATTGCACAGAGAGAAAGAGAGAAAAGAGAGAGTTTGTGAGTTGTAGATAAGGTTTTGCAAAAGGTTGTTGTGTGCATGAGATACACACACCTTATATATTGTGTGTGCTCATGCACATCTATTTCATTGCTTACGGCCCAATGGGCTTCATTACATATGGCTTTGGCCCAAACATACATAAACAAAAGTTCAACATGCTAACACAACATGAACAAACTACAAAATACAAATACGAAAGACTAAACTATAAATGGACCTTACATGGAGCTACTCATGTGAAAGTTGGATTAGTTGTTTTATTATAAATACGATAGAAGTAGTATGTAGGTTGTTTTTGTTAGGGGATCTTGACACACACAGACACGAACAATAATGCAAGAGAGAAATAAATGAAGATGAACACGCGAGAGTTGCGTGGTTCGGTCTAGACTGACCTACATTTATGGGCTGCAACCAAGGTATATTATTATTGCTACTTCCTCACTCGTAAAAATTACAAGGTCAACGATTACAATATATAAAGACTAGTTAGGTTTCAGTCAAGACTGAAATAAATAAAGATGCACACGTGAGAGTTACGTGGTTCGGTCTAGACTGACCTACGTCCACGGGCTGCAACCAAGGTATTTTATTATTGCTACTTCCTTACTCGTAAGAATTGCAAGGTCAACGATTACAATATATAAAGACTAGTTAGGGTTTCTAGCTTAATGAGCAAGATAACGTAAACGGACCCTAATAAAGAGAGATAGGGCTGGCCCAAAACCTCCTATGTCATCCATCTTTATGGCCTCCACAAACCCAATAATCTCCCACTTTGAGGCTTGATAAACTTCAAACTGCCATCCATTGTGAATACTTGTACCTCTAATAATATCTCCGACTCACCTGGTTACAGCCGACCTCTCATCAACATGAAGGCCCGTTGAAGCTCCCTCATGCTCCAATACATCAGTCATGGCTAAAACTCGTCCTCTGTCACTACTGACTCCCACTTACACAGACTGACGGGTCCTAAAATAACTTGAGAACAAAAAACACTCTCCATATGTAGCAGGTAACCTTCTGGAGAGACTTTAACAGATGGAATATTGGTTCTTTTAACCAATTTTTTAAAAAACCGGTATTTTACGTGTACCGGATTTGACTAAAAAATGGTACAACCGGTTGAACCGGGTATACCGAGAGGTTTAACCAATTGAATAGTTTACCTTATAATTTCCTATAAATTTAACTTCAATCCAAAAATAACCCAAAACTAAATGATTCTTATAACAAAAAATAATCCAAAAGTTAATCCATATTAAAAAAATAATGTAAAAGTACTCAAATTAAAAAAAAAATAGTCCTAAAGTTTACATGTTTAATGTTAATTGTTGAGTTAAAAGTAATTTTGAAAAAATATGGGCCGCAAATATCAAAATTTTGTCGAGCTTAAAACCAGTTTGCCGGTAAAAACCAGTATTTTATACAAAAACCGCCGGTATGATGTTCTAGCAAACCGGTCAAAAATACCGGACTCAAAATACCGGCCTATTGTGCGAAATCCGGCTTAACTGGTTCAACCGACCGGTTTGAACTGGTTTTTTAAACACTGCTTTTAACCCACTGTCGTCTAGTAGATATAACTAAAGCTTTGAGTGACTGTCAGTGCTCCCACTATCATGACCACCTCTGACCGGTTTTCCCGATCACTTCCATACACGTTCAACATGAATCTGACCTGTGGCTTTGGCTTTATCTCTTACAAAACAAACCTTCTTCTGCCCACTAAACTTTGTGAACCGGATTTTGACTTTCTTCTGAACTGAGGCGGTTACTCCTCAGACATACTGACCATGTATAGCGAACCTCCTTTTCTTCCTCGAGCCATGACAAGAGTACCTTTACCACCTTCCACTGTTCCTTCTCGAACTTAACTCCACGCACCTGATCATCCAACTTCCCAACTGAAATCAACAATCTCTTTAGACTTGGAATAACCCTGACATCTCTCAAAGTCCATGAACTAGCTGAAGTCTTCAAATCAATGTCGCCCATGCCCGTAACATCAAGAACTTCATCGTTCGCAATTCTTACCATTCCAAAATCACCAAACTTTAGATTCTTCATCATTTCACTACAGTGAGTGGCATAAAACAATGCATCAGAATCCATAACTCAGGAATCAACATTACTCACAACACCACAAACCAAGCCTCATCACTACTGTCACACCCCAACCTACGGCGGAAATGCCGGGTCGCAAACTGATTGTCACAACTCTCAAGGTACTATTATGCAATATTAAATGTGACAATATCTATTAAATTTAATTAAATAATAAAGTACATCAAACATATAAATAAACAAGTGCAACAAACATCCAACATCAAATTCTTGTGTCTTCTTCTCTAACATGCATCCTAAGTTGTTTTAAACAATCTTGATAATTACGTCACATGATAACCTGCATATGCCTTAAAAATACAAATAGGTTATATCAACACAAGGTTGAGTGAGTAAATTACCAGATTTGAGACACTATATAATAATAAGTAAATGTGCAAACTGTTTCTGTGAGATATACAGATAAGCCATAGCACATAACAGTCAAACAATTATAAAGAAAGCTAACCATAAAGAAAGGGCTCAACCAATCCATATAAATGGACATTAGTTACCAAGCAAGGACTAAGCTGTGCCATAAAATGAACATCGGTTGCCGAAATAAGCAGGTAGCATTCAAACAAAGCAAGTAAGCAAATAGCAAGTTAGGCAAACTGATAAACACACAAGGATAAACAGTTGCGGTTGAGTACTATATAATATAAAAATATATACGAACGCTATGTCCCCAAAACAGTTAAAATAAGTAAAAGAGGGGAGTGAAATACTCACCTTAGCAGATGAGCAAACGGGAATAACAATATATAATAATGATGAGAATGGTAGGACAAGCTTTGAAGCTAATGCCTAATAAAGAATAGATGCGGAAAAAAATAAATATAGATAATTAACGGATCTAATAAACAGTCGAGAATCTAGATGATTAATTATTATTATTATTATTTTTATTGTTATCATTATAAAATCATATTACTTTGATTTGTTAACCTTTATTATATTTTTATAGAACTTTTAATTAATATATTTAATATTATAAATAACATTTTATATGTTTATAATATATAAAAGGTTGATTTAAATCATTTAAAAAAAGTATATAATATATATATACATTTATATTTATGATGTTTATAAAAGTTACTTAAATATTATACATATAATATCGGTTTTTTTATTTACAAAACTTTCAAATTTTATTATATTTATACGTATGTATATATAATATATGTACAAGGTTTTTAATACAAACTTGGACAAACAACCTGTAACCTTGTCGTTTTTCATAAAATACACATTTATCATTTATTTTGGTTATTATTCATAAAAAATTGATTAAAAATACTAAATTACCAAAAATATGACAAAAAGAAACGGCCAGGGTTCGAACACGCGACCATCCGCTCCAGAAGACTAACCATGGCTCCACTGGCCAATTGAGCCAGTGACTAACATGCGACCATCCGTTCCAGAAGACTAACCATGGCTCCACTGGCCAGTGGAGGCAGTGACTAACGCGTTTAAACAACAGAAACAACAATAAATATATTAACATGCAAAAAACCCCAATTATTAATAACCCTAGAATTAAGAATCGGCCATGATGTTAATCAACTGCCCGATTAATCATAGGGATTTTACAAACCTGTAGGTTCCCTGGACGGATCACACGAGATATCTCGGTCTACTCAGGTGCGGAATCCCTGCGTAGATCGTTACGAGCGTAGAAAGCAAACCAAACAAACACACACGAATAAACCGAAACACGTTATATATTAATAACTGAACTCACGTGATATGAATCACTGATACAGACTCTCGTCCTCACGTTACAATGAACTCAAACCAGCTTAGATCAACTCGATGAACCTAAACGACTAACTCTAAACCAAGCCGTAAGCTTGTATATAAATACACGACAACTTCGCCTGATATGTTCAGGCGAAGTTGTCCATAACTTCGCTTGTTCAACAAGTTCGCCTAGGCGAACTTGTTAACAACTTCGCTTAAACAAAAACATAAATAACATTACAGACTCGATTACAGACACTAGACTATGAACTACTGACATTTATGCACCAACAGACTACCCCTTGGCAGTAGCTTCATATCTTGATCTTTAAGCACTTGTCTTGTAATCTTCACGCATGCACTCCTTCTCTAACACATACCGTGACTACTCGCTGATACTTCCTCGCTTCGTCTTTCCAAGCAGGAATATAGAATATCTTCTTTTCATTCAACACTTGCAGATCAGCTTTCGATAAGTTAACAAGATGCATCGGATCATACACCCTCAGCACTTCTTGTTCGTCTTCGTCTTCCATCAACATACCACCATTTAAGATTCTTCAACACATCTTGAGGCATAATCTTCATTGGAACCTCCTTAATGCATCGAATCGGTTTGTACTTCATTACCATCCATGGCTTGCCATCTGCTCTCATTCCCCTTTCTTTATCTTCCACTAGCTTTCCCTTCTGTGGCTTTAATAACTCAAACTTTTTCTCTTTTATGCTTTCTTTCCACACGATCTTCCCAATAACCCTTGCCATGTTGTCGTCGCTTCTATTGATCAGCCCCAATCTAGCCAAATCCTTCACCTCACATTCAGGCAATGTATTGAGAGATCTCAACGTTCTCTTAAAATACTGAATCCCATCAAAACGTTTCACCACAAACAACTTTATCTGTTCATCATATAGCCAACAAATAATTCCTTTCTTCGACTCAGCATAGCCTTTGATATTATAACTCTTCTTGAACATGGTTGGAACAGCAGGCTTCTTAGTTTTAATAAACCAATGAGCAGAGCCTTCCTTCCACCTAGGCTGCTCTTCCCACTCAGTCTCATCATTTTCCATCTCAGTACCCATATCGGCTTTCTCAACATCTGGGATCTCGTGTTCAACATTTTCTTCAATTATTTCACCTTCTTCAATCTTATCTTCAATCACAATCTGTGCTCCAATCTTCTCAATCTCCTCAATAGGCAGCACATCATCATCAAACATCACATCATCATCTAGCATATCATCATCCAATTCTTTCAACACATCGATCACATCATCATCATCATCAACCATCACCACCTCATCACCACCAACTACACCTGCAGACTCCCCTTGAGCTGTGGAAGTCCCAAGAGCTTGAGTAGTTCTTGGCAACTCACCACCTGCATCTTTCGATGCATTGGGATCATCGTCTTTGTCATTCCTCTTCATTGTCCTTAACTCGTCGCCTCTACAGCCTGTCTCCCCCCGAGATGCCAAGAACTCCTTCATAGCATCTATAATTCTCCCATGTTCAACCAGGAGGGACGACTGTAGTTGATTCTCTGCTACAAGGCGCTGAATAGCCTGGGTCTGGATAAAGTTTATCCTCGATTGCTCTGCCACGACCCGTTCAAGTGCAGCTATTCTCTCCGAGTCTGAGAGGGTTGCATCGAAATCAAACCTCATGTTAGATGTATCTTGAGTATACTCAGCAAGGATCTCGAATGTAACCGGGACATCAGAAGCAGTTGTGGACGTAACCGCAGGTGGTATCGTGACCGAAAACCTTGCAGTTGCAACGACGGTAGACTCTACAAATTGTGCCACCACCTCTGAAGGAGTAAGCGTTGGAGGTGGTAACGACACAATCTCCGGAGTCGTCGTCTGTAGTGTGATTGATGGGATGCCGACAGCTGATGTAGCCACCACGGGAACATCCGCGGCGCTTGTAACCTGTACAGAAGTAGGAACAATCGACATACCTGACAGTGCGGATGGAGCGAATCGTACAACTCTTGAAGTCTCTCCAGCTCCCATACCTGCACCTGTCCTTTCACGTCTTGATCGTCTAATCAGCTTATGAATATCCTCTTCTTCTTCTTCTGACTCAGTATCATCAACTGTCCTCTTCCTCTTCCCTAACGTTCTCTCTCGTGTCACCAACATCCTTCTCGCCTCATCCATAACATCGTCAAGATCTGAGTCAGCCACCGTCGTAGCTGCTCTAGTAACAATCACTTCCCGAACCTGTGCAGCAGAAACCTGCACCTCTTCTTGTGGATCAAAACGGTCCATGTCGAAGAATCCTTGGCTGCCAAATGCAGCATCAAGGTCAACATCCTCCTCAGCCGACACAACAGGCACAGCAGGTACATCTCGAGGTGCTCCTACCTGTCGTGGTTGAGGGTCTCTGAACTCATCCCCAGTAGCTGGCACATACCCCGGGTTTATTAAGTACCCAAAAAGTGGAGTATGCCTTGGACGCAGTTCAGGCTTGCTCCTCGCACTCGAAGTACGGCATTGAGCAAAGATACGTTTGCTCACACTCTCCACGTATCGTATTGGGCGTCGTTGAGGCAAATTTGGAGCCACATGGTTCAAGATCATCTGGATGAATCTTGGATACATTATGAACCGCTCACGAGCCATCGCCCTCCTCTGTCTATCGATCTCATAAAAGACCATCTGACTAAAGCTATAACGTTTGTTATAAGTCAGAGCAGTCATTGCTGACTGCATGGTCGCACCCATACCATCAGTGGGAGACATACAAACAATCATTAAGTGCATGAGGAAGCGCCACTGATCTAGAAGGAAACCCTTCCTCCTCTGGGTATCACCTAATGGACCAGAGTAGCCCATTCGGAGAAACGCTCCATCACGGAACGGAGCCACAAACTCTGTAGGGTCATCCCTAGTCTCTTCACCGAATCGTAAAGCCACCCGTATCTGTTCAGATGAGAACTGAACCTCCTGATTGTTGACGGTTGCTCGCATATCCGGGGGCTCAACGCGGCAATCGTATTCCACCGTCTGCCAGAAATCCTCGATATTGGGTAAGGATATCGGCAGAGTCGTCGTGATTGCGTGGAATATCCTCGAGCGAATGAGGAATGTGATGATCTCACGGTAGTCTTCAACTCCACTCGCTTCCGGGTATAAGGTAATGTACATATTGTGACTCGAAAAAAATTGCCTCTGGTTATCTCCGTCATCGCCTCCAGCACCTCCAGCACCGGCTACTGCAGCCATATCTGCAACAAACGAACCAAGTTAGATAAACATTAAGGCGTACCACAAGTTCGCTTATTACCATGAGCGAAGTTGTGATAACTTCTGTATAGGCGAAGTTAAAGTTGGGGCGAAGTTGGGAACAACTTCGCTTCATCTTTAAGTTCGTCTAATAATTAAAAAATTAAAAGGTCCAGGCGAAGTTAATGTTAACTTCGCCTCACCACAACATCGCCTCAAGCGAAGTTTAGACTCAGGCGAAGTTACGGATAACTTCGCCTAAACCTTAAGTTCGCCTGAATCTGAATCGGCGACAGTGAGTTTGATTCATACATCGAAAATCTGGTGTTTCGGCCAATTTTGACGATTTAGGAGACTAAAACACATGGTATTAAGGCAGTCCGGACGATCAGTTTGATCATGAACACGTAAAACAAGTTTTGAAATCGGGTATAGGTTTCGAACGTCCGAGGTTGCTAACCGGGTGTCGAAACAACCTAGGATTAACAACATTGAACATCGAGTATAAGATATAGAACCCAAACACACCTTGAATACTGATTGAAATCGAAAAAAAGATAATCGGATGAAAAACGGATTAAGTTCGCTGTGATAATCGAGGATAAGTTCGCTGATATTTCAAATAATGAACTGATGACCTTTGAAAATCCTTATATAAGGGCGAAGTTATACAGGCGAAGTTACGGTTAACTTCGCCTAGGCGAAGTTATTCACAAGTTCGCCTGTTTAACAACATCGCCTATATTTACAAAATCAACCCTTATAATTTGAACATTTTGCAATTAACTTTTAAAACTTCCCTTTAAGAATAAAATAACACGATCAAGTCCAAGTAACCAGTTATAAAATCATAAACTACCTAAGTACGAAAAAACTTTTAAAAAATTAAAGTACAAGGGATCAAATTTCAGTCTCGATAGGGACTACCACGTTTTAGAAAAGATCCGAACAGGAATCATACTAATTACGTGACTGTCACATAGATCCGTGTTTAGCTGTATTATGACATATAGAGACAGGTTGTAAGCAGGTAAATAACTTAAGATGGTTTTCATCGTTTCTGTGATACGAGTTAAGTTCAATTAAGCTCAAAAATTAAGTGGGCAGCAACTCAGAGATTATGATGCCTCCTATCTATTCTCAAAGCGTATTTGGCTTTCCCCAAGTCACCCCGAATTGACTTCGACCCTTAGTGTCTGATTAAGTTTGTAATTACTCTTCATCTCCTTCCCGTTCTCTTTCTTACTCCATGATTAAGAAGTCTTGATTGTTGAACTCTAGAATGTTTCAATAACTCATATGTTTTTTTTTTTTTTTTTTTTTTTTTTTTTTTTTTTTTTTTATGATAAACTTTTACATAGACTTCAGAGTAGTAACCAACTGCAAGTCCCGAATCTGGATCACTGCAGTTTCTTGAAACGCTGTCTTCACGGGAATCAGAACACTTACGGGCTCGTGTATGACTGGGTAATCGCTTTTCTGCCTATCATTCGGAAAGATATATATGAAGACATGCAAAACTCGTAAGGAGTTTCCACGTAAAATCAAGTAGTTTTAGTTTGTATCACATCTACTTTTACGCACCATAAAAAGTTACCATGACATACAATGACTGTCCTAAAGCCTTTTAAGCCTAATAACTTCACTAGTTAAGCACACAGAATCAGTATATGTATCATTTTCCAAGGTTGGATCAATTTTCTGATAAACATAGCAAACGAACTTCTTACGAAGTAGTAGACTTGAAAAATAATTTCATTTCCCCTAAAGAAAAATTTTTGACTTCAATCGCCCCGATCAAGTCAAGTCGTCAGGTTAACGGCTATCCCGAAGATCCAATGGATCAGCTGGACCGACCACATACTAGTATGTGTCCTTCTAACTAAGTACGATCGACTAATTTTCAGCGAAAGAATGAAAACTCATCATAAACCGCCCCGGTCACTTTTAGTCATCTGGTTAATGGCTATCCTCATATTCTACAAGTGGAATTGAGGACCAAACATATCCTAAGACATGTCCTTCAAACTGTGGTAACCGACATACTTTTAAGCGATAGTGACGTTTTTTTTTTTTTTTTTTTTTTTAAATATAACATGAAAAGCATGGTTACTCGGGATTGATCATCCCATTCAGCTCGATAAGGTTTTGAAATCTTGTTTTGTCAAACGCTTTAGTATATAAATCAGCGAAATTATCAAGCGTATCCACCTTTTCAAGCACAATCAGTTTCTTCTCAGCACAATCCCGTATAAAATGATGACGTATGTCAATATGTTTAGTTTTACTGTGCTTCACGGGATTGTTAGTTACTGAGATAGCAGCTGTGTTATCAATGCAAATAGGTGTAAGTAAGAAATTCAGACCATAGTCGCGCAACTGTTGTTGAATCCAAAGAACCTGGGAGCAGCAGTTGGATGCTGCCATGTATTCTGCTTCACAGGTTGAAATTGCGACCGAAGTCTGTTTCTTGCATTGCCACGACACCAATCTGCCACCAAGAAACTGACATCCTCCAGTTGTTGACTTCCGACTCTGATTGCACCCTCCATAATCAGAATCTGTGTAAGCGACTAGCTCCAAGTCTCCTCCTCTCGGGTACCACAACCCCAGCTTCGGTTTGCCCTTGAGATACCGCAAGATCCTCTTCACACCCTTCATGTGAGATTCCTTTGGGTTTGCCTGAAAACGAGCACAAAGACAAACATCAAACATTATATCAGGCCTAGAAGCAGTTAAGTACATTAAAGAACCTATAATAGCCCGATACTGAGTTGGGTCCACATCTGCATCACCGTCTGACTCAGCACCCAATTTGTGATTGACGCAGATTGGAGTGTCGAATGGAGTGCTGTCCTCCATCTTGAAGCGTCTGAGCACATCATGGACATACTTGGTCTGATGAATGAACATCCTATCCTTCTTCTGATCAACCTGCAATCCTAAAAAGAAAGTTAGTTCACCCATAGCACTCATTTCAAACCTCTTTTTCATGACGGCCTCAAAATCTTGACACATGGAGACTCTTGATGCAGCAAAGATGATGTCATCCACGTAGACTTGCACTAGCAGGAAGTCGCTTCCATATTTCTTGAAGAACAACGTGCTATCTATCTTCCCTCTTTCAAACCCATTTTCAAGCAAGTAATCTGATAAAGTTGAATACCAGGCACGTGCCTGATGTAGTCCATACAATGCCTTGCTTAACTTGTACACGTGATCAGGAAAGTCTGGGTCAGGAAAACCCGGAGGTTGCTCAACATACACTACCTCATCAACTTTCCCATTCAGAAACGCGCTCTTCACATCCAACTGAAATACCTTCATCTTCTTATAAGCAGCGAACGCCAAAAACAATCTAATGGCTTCCAACCTTGCGACAGGAGCGAACACTTCATTATAATCAATCCCCTCTTGTTGATTAAAACCTTTAACGACTAGCCTCGCCTTATTTCTTATGATAATCCCTTTCTCATCTCTCTTGCACTTAAACACCCATTTGTGCCTATCGCATGCACATGCTTCGGTTTTTCAACCAAAGTCCAAACTTCCATTTTCTTGAATTGAGCCAACTCTTCTTGCATAGCTTCGACCCACGAGCTGTCCTTGAGTGGCATTTGATAATTCTTCGGTTCAATCTGGCTGATAAAGCAGGTGTACAAGCATTCGTTGATTATCCCTGTCTCCTTGATGCTTGTGTAAACACAGGTGTGCTCATTCAAGCTACGTCTTGTTTGTACACCGGAGGACACATCACCAATCACATTCTCCAAAGGGTGATCTTTATGAATTCTCGTGGTCGGAACAGAACCGACATGCAAATTGTCTTCCAAGTTAGAAGAGAGCTCGTCAATGGTTGTTTCATGCTGAGAGTGAAATGGATTGAAAAATTCTTCTTCAGTCGAGGCAGCAGGGGTATCGACAGCATTTGATGAGGAAGGTTGACATTTATCGATCAGCTGTCTTTGCAATAGGTTTTCTTCCTCATCAAGGATCATCTTCGTAGCTACTCTCTCTTCTTCTTCAGCAATATCCAAATACGGAATGTTAAAAGACTTAAAAAGTTTAACATAGTCGAAAAACTCAGCAGGTCCGTTGCTTGGTTTTGGCGGTTGGTAACTTGTGATATCGATGTTACACACCACCTCAACCTTGCTGGTCGATGTATTGAAGACACGTCTGTTGGGAGTCCCAACAACATAACAGACTAAGATTCCTTCATCGGCTACTTCACCAAATTTAGAATTTGTCTTCAAAATCGAACAAGGGGACCCGAATGGTTCAAGACCACTCAAGTTGGGCTTTCTCCCATGCATTAGCTCATAACACGTTTTACCAAGTCTTTTAACAGTTAAGACTCTATTCAGAACATAACAGGCCGTAGCAACAGCTTCAGCCCAAAACACCACAGGAAGCTTCGAATCAGCCAGCATAGTTCTGGCTCCTTCAATTAATGTTCTATTCTTCCTTTCAGCCACTCCATTCTGTTGCGGTGTATACGGAGCGCTGTATTGGTGTTCAATCCCTCTTTGAAGGCAGAAGATCTCCATCTCAAAATTCTTGAACTCCGTTCCATTGTCACTCCTGATGAACTTAACCCTTTTATCCATAACCTTCTCAACTTTGGTAATCAAATTCTTCACCATCTGAGCCGTTTCGTCTTTTGATTTCAGGAAATACACCCACGAATTGTGTCTTTTTCTTGATTAGAATTGTTTATTAGTTAATAATTTTTAGTACATCATTTTTTTTTTTGAAATGTCAAACTGAAGAAACACTAAGTTACCCCGGCAGATTACGGATAATCTTAGGGTCAAGTAGATGTTTCCCACGAGGGTTAGGTCCGGCAAAGGTGGTTATTCTTCTGATGACCTGCAAAACAGACACCGTGAGCTCGTCACTGAGAAGGGGGGTACCTCCTTGTGACCACCCTTCGGCGTGAGAATCAGACTAAATTGCTCTTAATATAAATGTATATTAAGAGAAATAGCTAGAGCAGATAAGATATGTGATGGTATAAGATAGTATATGATAAGATATGAGAGTATATGATACCGTTCCAAGGTGTTGGAGTATTTATAGCCAAAGGTAGGTTTCCAAGCAGGTACAGCCGGCTGTATAATATTCCTTTTCTACCAACTGTGGGCTACGCACGTGTCATGCCGGTGGTTGGTGGGCAGGCAGCGGCTGATAGTGACATGGCCGGCTGTGTACTATTCCTTTTCCACCAACTGCAGGCTATATATGTGCCACGATGAGGGTTGGTGAGTAGGCAGCGGCTGATAGTGACATTAAGTACTAGAGCGTGCTGCTCGTCGTACTGTTGTCAGTGAGCTGTCACCCTGTGATTGGTTCATGGGTTGCTTTGGTCAGATCTTGTCTATTTTGTCCATACCTTGGCAGGTATAGTACAAAAGATTCTCCAGAAGCATACGGACTGGCTCATTTGGGCGGGAGTATTCCCGCCTTGCTCATTCCTTCTTCAGGTGACATTACTGAATTATTGAGAGTTAGTGCATTGTGCGTGAGCCTTACTATTAGTGCGGGTAGCCTTCCCTGATGGCTTGTATCCGCAGCTGCGGGAATAGGCGGGCTACTTCACCATTGGGAGGCTTTTCCTGCGGGAACAGCTGGCGTACTGCGCGTAAGGTCTTCATCTCTCTGAGCATGGTGGGTCATGTGGATCCAGTTGGTCTTTGGGCAGACGTCCCTCTTCAAGGTGAGTCTTGCGGGTCCAACTGGGCTCTGCTGGGACCTACCTCTTCACAAACGAAGAAAATTTTATAAATAAAGAAAATTTTAGTACATTTGTATGCCAGTAAACTTGTTTTCTACTTTTTAGCCTTTCTTTTGAACGGTTTCTACATTTTAGTATTTTAACTTATTTAATTTAAAGTTTCCAATATTTAACATTTTTTTTATTTAAAGTGTAAATAGGTAACATTTTGTTTGATAGTACTATTTATAACTTATTTTATTAGACTTATGGCCTAAGTTTAAACCGAATGCAACTCAATTATATATTTATTATATGTTTATAATATAATATGCATTTTAACTTTTAAATGGTGTGAAAAAACAACTTACTCTCACATGTGTTCCGAGAGTTCATTTCGCCCCAGGCCTTCAAATTGTTGATCGACCCTAGTCTCTTTGGTCCGACCAATTTTTTTACCCAATCCATTTTATGCCCCCGTAGTGAAAATTTCTGGATCTGCCAATGTAGCCTACTATGTATAAAAGCTATGGATGGTGAAAAATCTCTCTTAATTTGAAATTTAATTAGAGACATAAAGTCTAATAAAAATTAATCAAATTCATAAAGAGCTCTACTCAAAAATTTTTCACCATATGAATGATCAAAACACTCAAAATATTCAATGTAACCTAGACACTTGAGTATTGCAGGATATGTATGTATTAGCTTTGAACCTTCCTTTGTGAAGTACACTTATTCTCCACTACTAGAAAAAAGGCTTTTAATGACTCGCATTGGTACAGATGGCTTGCAAATGCGAGTCATTGATCAATTATGACTCGTACTCGCGAGTAATAACTTATGACTCACATTTTATGACTCGCCTTTATGACTCACATTTCATGACTTACACTTTATGACTCTCATATGACATGCTTTTATGACTGTAATTTATGACACGCAAATTTGCGAGTCATGGTATTATTTAAAAAAAATATTTTATTTTACTATTTTATTATTATTATTATTATTATTATTATTATTATTATTATGCATACTAATATTATTAATGACACAATTATACAAAATAAACCTTTCATTTAATTTCTTAATTATGCATCCTACATGAAAATTTTACAAAAATATTTGTTTAGTCAATATAAGAAATCATTCTCGAAAAACAAACCGAACCGCATAGCTTGCCCATTCTTCACGAACCACGTCAAGATCCGCATCCGTGTATACCTCTTTGCCTCCACCAACCTAAGAAGAAAAAAAAGACGTTACAAACTTGGTCGGGTCAAAACATATTCGATCAAAACAAACCAATAAGCAAAACAGTAAATTACAGTTACATTGTTATTGACGAGTATGTCAAGTCCATCACGAACTATCTCCTTCATGAAGTTTAAGATATAATATCCGCACTCTATACTTCCCGATTGAGTTGGACACTACAGAATAACATATTCAAAGTTACAGATTATGATTGAATGATAATACAAGATCAGAACAGCCCGCAGATCATAATAACACTCTATAAAAAAACAGCCAGCGTGCAGATCAGAACAGCGCGCGAGCCCGGATCAGATCAGCACGTGCGCAGTCAGTTCAAATCTGCGCGCGCGTGCAGATCAGTATGCGTGCAGTTCAGATAAGATATGATAATAACGCGTGCAGTTCAATTTCCATTTAAAGAAATTAAGTACTCACCTTGTTGAGTTGACTTTGATACACATGTTGGCTCCCGTTTTACAGCGTACACTATCATTGCGCTACAATATAAATTTTGAAATATATCAATGAATATAATATATAATGTTTCAATAATTTGTATAACTTACGCATCGATAATTTGCCTCAACTGCGGATTGACATCGATAGGCCTTAAGGAATCCAATTAATGACAAGTAGTAGTTTTAATGTCTAACACAACCAACACCCAGTGGTTTCTACAAAATTCAAAAACCAAATAAAGTTAAACAACTTAGTTCTATTTTATCTACGAACAAGAATTTAAATGAAAATTCAAACCCGGGATTAGGGTACTATGATGACGTCATTGTAGTTTCTTTCAGTTAATCGTTCTGCAATTATATTACTTGAATCATCAATATATTTGGATCTCGATTTACAATCATCTTTCATGGTTGCAGTCGCTGTCACAAAACATATTCCACGATCTGGAATCGGTCCATTCTTGATTTGTTCTTACAAGTACCTGTAAAACGTACAACTACAAAATTAATTAAATAAAATTTGTTTCACAAACGATTCTCTATAATAAATTTGCTCTTAAATGGATCCTTTAATGCACATCGTATCAGCCACATTGGTTATGCATGATTCACTAATTATTACCTGTACAGGTTTCTTTTAAAACATTTTTTCTCCTGCTAATTGTATACTCACTTTCCACTTTGCTAATTCTACTATGTTCACCATTTGGTGTTAAAACCATCATTGGAGAGTGTGTAATGTGTTACCTGTTATTACACCTAGTGATTATTTGCTGATTCAGTCTCCCGTAAGGGTTCACTGCTATCTTGCTTTCGATTATTGTTTCGAATACACTTGGTGACGTTATTGAGATTTTAGAAATAGGTGCTCCTACGAACCAAATTGATGAAACAGGTAGATTCTGGACCGAAAGCCAAATCTGTGAATGATGGAACGGTTTCTGGACCGAGCATTCAGATTTTTTATCTATGAGCAGATTGCATAAGTTTTATGTAGATCATGTAAGTTTAGTGCAGATGGGTTTCATAATCATAACACTAATCACAAAAATCAACCTTTGATCTTTGATAACTTCCATTAAGACAATGGCTTCAATAGCTTGTTGTTGTGATTGTGTACCGGGTATACTAAGAATGATCTTAAGCTGCCAACAAGAAACTAGTAGCTGATATATTCTAATAATAAGGGACCACTAGCATGTGCAGTTCACCACAAGAAAGCCAACCATAGTCAAAAGGTCAACTTTGATAAAAAAAAAGTCAAAATAAGGGCCTTTACTCTCTACATATTTTTTGCACATATGTTTTGAATATCTTGAACGCTTATCACAATTATTCAAGAATGCTTGAGTTGAACGATACTAACCGAGCTGCTTACAAAGAACTGGTTGAAAAATCAAAGTATCTGATTCTAGTTAATTTATGTTTATTAGATTTGCATTGTATTTTAGGCTGAATATATATATTTATTAGATTTTTGGGTATATTTGTTTACTACGATAGTGAAAAATTTTAAAGCTTTTAGGAAGGAGCTAAATTTATAAAAAATTATGAAGCAAAACCTGTAGAAACTTTTAACAATGAACTGATGAACAAAAACACAATACATCTAAATGAGTTTAACGGGTTTGGCGAGTTTTATTAAAAAGGTTAAAACTGGTTGATGGGTTTGGTGAGTAACCATTTTCTAAATCGGCCCGTTTTGTCCTGCACCCATTCTGACCGGCACCGGTTTTTAACTGGCCCGCCTGTTTCGCCAGGTTTAACATTATCACCGAGGTGCCTGTCAATTGTTTAGTTCAGTTAATTTGGGTGGTTTTATTTGGCTACGAGCGACGTTTTTGTTTCTTTGCTCACTCCATCCCCGCCTCACCACTAACTAATGTAAGTAATCCATCACGTACTGATAAAATTCGTATTATTAAATATAATAAAAAAAATTTTCATATTATATATAATTTACTATAAAACGATTACAATAAAGTGGCAGGCAAACGGGCAACAAGCTGAGGATTTTCGACTTTTTGCTATATGGAGTAATAAATATGTGTTTTCTTTGATTTGCAAGTTAGTGTTAGTTTATAATGCAATCTATAAGTGTTTGTGAAATTGCCAAAATTAATTATGTTTGCCAGCTGATGACGTTTCTTTCTTTGTTCAAATGGAAGTATCAGACAAAAGTTTTGCACTACCAATTCTATCGATTGGGAAAATGGCGAAGCTTATTTTGCGGTATTCGATGATTGTGTTGGGCAGTTCTGCTTATTGTGAATAGACACAATATGATGATTGTTTTTAGTTTGAAGCATCCAAAAAAGAACCAGAGGCAAACATCAACTGCTAAATATTAATCATGCTTTGCTGGTTATCAAAATTCAATTCTCTTTTTAGTGTTCTCAATAAATATTAAATAAGAAATATACATGTTACACTCATCTATATAACCTACGTTCAATTTCGAGGACGAAATTTCTATAATTTGGAAAGATTGTAACAACCCTAAAAATAGAGCTAGATTTTTTTAAGAAAACTTATCATGAGTGATAGAAGTATAACACAATTATTTTAGAATGATCGATGCCCTTCTCTTTGATATTATCATCTCTATATAATTACAAGAAAATCTCCTATTTTAGGAGATAATATTCACGCTACCAATCTAAATACAAAGCCAATCTCTTACTAAAATATTATACTCTATTACTCCCCCGCAATCGTAGTTGAAGGGGAACGAAGACCAAGACTGGAGCGGAAATCTTCAAATAGCACACGTGGAAGACCCTTCGTAAATATGTCGGCTATCTGATATGAGGAGGGGACATGAAGGACCCGTACTTGACCCCGTTGAACCTGTTTATGAACGAAATGAATGTAGAGCTCAATATGTTTTGTTCTCTAATGTTGTACCGGGTTTCCAGACAAGTATATAGCACTGACATTATCACAATAAACAACGGTGGCCCGTGCAAGTGGTCGGTTGAGCTCTAATCAAAGGTTGCGTAACCAACAAATTTCAGCCACGACATTCGCAACACCGCGATATTCTGCCTCGGCACTAGAACGGGATATAGTTGGTTGTCGCTTAGATGACCATGAAATTAAGTTAGAGCCATAATATACACAATATCCGGATGTGCTTCGATGAGTATCCGGACAACCTGCCCAGTCAGCGTCGGTGTAAGCGAGTAACGCTGGGCTCGCATGACTACCCAATGTGAGACCGAGGCTGATGGTCCCTTTGATATATCGAATAATCCGTTTAAGGGCATCCCAATGATCTGTCATAGGGGCACTCTATAAGTGTTTGTGAAATTGCCAAAATTAATTATGTTTGCCAGCTGATGACGTTACTTGCTTTGTTCATGTAGGTCCAGTGACCGGATCAAACAACACAACAAACTAATTACTAGACGTTCTTGGATCAACCTCTCTACTAGTTGGTGGAAACAACTAGCAAGGAACGAGATCTCAGATCTTGTGGTTGGTGGTGAGAGAGCCGAAACTAGGGAGACTGAGGGAGGTAGAAAGAGTTTTAGAGAAAGTGGATAATAATAATAATGCAAAGGGTTGCTTGAGTATGGTTTTACACACTATATATAGTGTGTGTAATTCATACCAGTGGCGAAGCTTGGACAAGTTTGTCGGGGAACCGGACTCAAAATGTATTGTGAAAATCATAAACTCGGGCGGGCCGGGCTCAAATTTTCGGGCAAAAACGGGTAATGTATTGTGAAATCATAAACTCGGGGGGGGGGGGGGGCTCAAATTTTCGGGCAAAAACGGGTAAATTTAGACTACGTATACAAATTTTCGGCCGAATATCGGAAAATATACACTACTAAGAGGAAAAACGGGGGCACCTCTGGCCCTAGTGAAGCTGCGCCCCTAATCCACACTCTATTTTCATTAACAAATGCCCAATGGGCTTCAAGTATATCAAGGCCTCGGCCCAATACATACAAATGTAAACAAACACAAACGTAAACTAATATGATACAAATACGAAAGACTAATGAACAAAACCGGGCCTTACAGTTCAGATGGAAGTATCAAGCAAAAGTTTAGCACTGCCAATTCTATCAGTTGGGAAAATGGCGAAGCTTATTTTGCAGTATTTGATGATTGTGTTGGGCAGTTCTGCTTATTGTGAATAGACACAATATGATGATAGTTTTTAGTTTGAAGCATCCAAAAGAGAACCAGGCAAACACCAACAACTAAATATTCTTCACGCTTTGCTGTTTATCAAAATTCAATTCTCTTTAAATTGTTCTCACTTCTCAATAAATGTAAATAAAAATAAAAATAAAACTACTACATTTACTTATTATTTGTCACTTAAACTTGGACCACATGTGTACGTTTTTTATAAACGTATTTCTTAAAAGTATGTGTTTACCCACATGTTATCAAAGGAATCAATTCTGCAGTATCATTAAGTTACATAAATAACACCATTCACTTAATAGCATCATACCTTGTTCGATAATTAAAACATTACCAGACATACGACATAACAATAACTTCAACATATCAACAAAAAAAAAAAAAAAACATAAAGGGCAAGACTTGAATCTAATAGAGATGTCTACAAACGGTGATACCATCACCTAACGAAGCCATAGAGATCTTCATGCGAGCTGGTCCGTTGCAAAGTGCTTTGTTTAACTTTCAAGTATCACTTCGGCCTTGTTCAGTTGCCTCAAATAAACACAAAGTCGAAGTGTCCTTTGTTATCATGCTACATAAAGAAGTTGAATTATGGATTAATATATTTTACACTACAAGGAAAACTTCTGCTTAGATATTAATATATTTTGGATTTCAAAAATACTTGTAATATACTAATATATTTCCCTTTAGCTACTTTCAAAATTGGAAAAAAAAAACATAAACAAAAAAGCTTGTTGGGGTTGTTATTTTTGCGATCTTGATAAAGTTGGTTGCTAATTATGAGACCATAAAGAATGCAGCCGAGAATTTACTTCGTTTCTCTAACATAAGTAAATATGCTACATCAAACACCAACTAAATAATTTGATATATGTTCATAAAAATATCAAAACTAAAAAATCACAAATCCGTATTTTGAAAACAAGCTATGATTTTCAAACAAGTAAAGAACGAGGCAAATAAATACGTTAAAACAAAACTAAAAGCCCTTAAATTGATCTCTGAATGAGAGACGCCATCTTTAAGAGCCGAATCTAGATGGGAAGGGTGCGGCAAATAAATGACTCAAAAGGGAGTTTCATTCGTTTATATAGAATGTCTGCGTAACCCTAATCCAGATTTTGTTATAACCATCAACGAAAGTCCACATTCGTGAAAAGGTAATCTTTTGGATAAGGCCCAAAACTTTTGGCCTGAAACTCCAAAAATAATTAAATAAATATGGGAATGATATTCTTTTTTCTTGCTCAATATTATTTTACCAACATATCCACCAATTTATTTTAATTATTAATAGTTTTCATTCAGATGGTTCTGATTTATACTTTAGCAATTACATATACAACAATCTATTGACTTGCATGAAACCGAAGTGCAGACCGTATAGATTTTTGTGTGAATGTTATAAAAATAAAACCCAACTGCGGACTGTATAGATTTGAGCTCAAATATATAATAATCGATTAATCGTTAATTGTTAAAAACATCATAGGCCTATATTCATTATTTTGGACTACTTTTCTTTCAGCCTAAAAATATCCACAACAGGAAAATGAAAAATAAAAAGCCCAACAGTTTAAAAACCGACTTCTTGGTGTTTGGTTATGTTATATGTTGGTAATCAGAGAGGCACAATAGTAATAAGAAAAATGGCTACAAGACAAAATTTGTGGGGTAATTTTATGATATTAATACTTGAAAGACAAAATGCATACAATGGGAAAGTTGCTGAGAAAATAAAATACGCAAAGAAAAGTACTTCTAAACATAGGACCCTACCACCTATTTATAGAGAAAGCAAATAACTGAAATGACTAGAAATAAGGAAACGAACTCCAACGTTCACATCGTGGGCCACTCTTCCCACTTCATTCTCCACATCCCTTTTTACCCGGTACTTTGAGCACTTCACTGATTCACCCTTTTACCCGGTCCACATTAAGTTCCACTTTAGCCCAAATCCGACCAAACCAAACGGAACCATACACACCCCTACATTTACTGCATTTTGGATGTATAGATAATGAATAATAGTAGAATTAGGTGATTAGATGTAATAAAACATGCTGCGTGATATTAAATGTAATAACACAGTTTTTCAACAACTGGTGAAATCTGATATGTTCGGATAAAAGCCGAGGTTTCAAACATTAATTTTGTCAATTTGAGAAATCTTAACAACATGTTTTTCAACAACATATGAAATCTCAGGTTTTGGATGAATTAATGTTTGAACATGTTAAGAACAACTAACATAAATATACTCACCTGAGGCTGACGAGAATCCAGATGTAATCTTGGTCGGAAACTCATCTGAAATTAATAATATTTTTCGGAACATGAGTTAATAATCTAAGAGGTAAAGTTCAGTAAACATTATTATTGGATGTACGTATCTGATTCTTTGTGTAAAACCGTATGAACAATCAACATGTTATAAGCAACAAAGATTATGTTTTATGAAAAGAGTATTAGGGTTACATCTATATATAGGCTCATCAGTCCGTATGAAAAATATTTTATTATTATTATTATTGTTATTATTATTATTATTATTTGTTTCTTACTCGATTCAATTTTGTTAGTTTTTGATTTATGACAAACATTAAATGCATATAGATCGATAGCTAACGGTTGTATGTAAAATATTTTACTTTCCACTAAATTCGTCTCACATACACATCCACGTATATAAAGAATTATTTGTACAGACGTGACAACCACACACTTCTCCCACATGAGAAGTGTGTCTTTCCTCAAGTTGTATGACATTTACATGTGTTGGCTGGTGTAGATAGTAATACTACACTAGCTCGCAACAATCACAAAAGAAGTGAACGAGAGATTTCTTAGATTCTTCATAATTATTAATATTTCACTTCGTATCCGGTCTAGATTCGTGCTTTCATAATTTAGAGTCGCGGGGAATGAAGATTGTTTTCCGTATTTGGGGCTTTTCACTTATGTTTAGATTTCTAAACATTTAATTAGAAGTCACTTGTGAAAATACATGAGGATTAGAGGGTTTTCTTTATAATTGTGTGATGCAATCCGGTGGTGAAATTAGTCTTCTAATTTTGGCCCCTATATTTTTACTTTCTATCTATTACCCCTTACTCTTAGTTCATTTACATAAGATTATATATATATATGGTTTGGCAAAGTATTTCCGTTTCTTACTAGATCTATTCCATTTTCATTTTTCTTGCGTATAAAAAATATCATCTTGAAATGATCTCATAAACAACATTTGGTCAAGGGTTATATAGCAATTGTGTAGTCGTCTAGTGATGAATGCACAAGAGAATTACATCATCTTCTTAATAGCATACATTGCTCACTAGCTAATGTTAATTCATAAAAAAAAATCAGATCGTTAAAAAACAGAAAAATTTTAGCTTGAATTACAATATGAATATAGACAAACAACATCATCTTCCAATGAAAAACCAATCAATAAACCGATTATCTTGGCTGCATGATTAATGTTATTAATCAATTATCTAATAGGATTTTTTTAAGTAACAAATCTATTTGGTCTTCATATTATTTTATTTTTTATATGAGATTGATTTGTGTGACATAACTGATTTGTCATCTTGGTAATCCACAGCATCAGATGCTGGATCATATCACTTGTGAAATGTTGGCGGAGGCGGCAATGTATTCAGCTTCAATGGAGATGGATACAGTGACGAAGTTGATTTTCAGCTTCTTGCATTTCCAGGAGATTAACCGATCTCCCGAGAACTAACATCATCACGAAGTTGATTTTCACTATCGGTGTAGGCGTGTAGTACTAAAGGGGAGTCTTTAGGATACCAAAGACCTAAGCGAGGCCTTTCCTTTAGATACCGAAAGACACGCTCGATAGCAGTTAAGTGAGACTCTTTTGGATCACATTGATATTGTGCACACTAACAGACATGGAACATAATGTTCAAAATGAGATACATCAAGGAACCAATCATATACCTATAAAGGTGTTGATTGATTGGCTTTCCCAATGGATATGGAGCTAACACCGGTTGAGTAGTAATCGGAGTGAGGAAGGAACAGGAGTTCTTGAACCCAACCTTCTGAACAATTTCCCGAACGTATTTCTCTTGATGAATCAAAATCCCGTCCGACTTCTATTCAACTTAAAGGAAAAAAAAGTCATATACCCTAACGAACTCATCTCGAACCGACTTTGCATGACATTGGCGAACTCTCTACACAGCTTATCAGATTGACCAAAAGATAATGTCATCAACATACACTTGGACAAGAATCTGATTGTCCTTTACCTTCTTGATAAAGAGTGTTTGATCAATAACACCTATTTTGTAGCCATTCTTCAATATATGATCTGCTAAGGTAACATACGAAGCACGAGGTACTTGATGAAGGCCATAGAGAGCTTTATCAAGACGGTAAACGTAGTTTGGACGTTCAGAATCTTCGAAACCTGGCGGTTGCTTTATGTAGATCTCTTCTTTTACTTTTCTATACAAGAAGGCAGTCTTCGCAACCATTTGATACACTTTGAAGTTCATGTATGAAGCATAGGCCAAGAAGAGACGAATTGCCTCGATCCTAGAAACAAGTGCATAAACCTAATCGTAATCAAGACCTTCTCTCTCAGAGAAACCTTGTACTACCAGCCGTGCTTTGTTTCTTATTATCAACCCCTTATCATCCGTTTTATTTATGAAGACCCACCTTGTACCAATCGGTTTCTTGTTCTTCGGCTTCTTAACCAACCTCCAAACATTGAGCTTCTTGAATTGTAATAGCTCATTTTGCATTGCTTCAACCCAAGAACTTTTCTTGAGAGCTACTTTGTAGTCCTTTGGTTCTACATGTGAAATAAAACAAGAAAAAAATATATGTTAGTGGTACCAGATTTACTCCTCGTTTGGATGCCGGCTGATCCAATGATGTTTTCTGTTGGATGAGATTGATGAATGGCCAGCTGAGGAATGTCTTATATTAGAGTGACTGGTTTTTCTTGAAGATCAACTGTCAGGCTCTAGATGGGATGGTATATGTGTGGAGTATTGATAAGAACATCAATGGCTTATTGAACAACATCAGGGTGATAAACAACATTTTAAGCAATGGGACCATCCCAAAGTTTTTCAATAATTGTAGGAACGGAGTAGATGCAGTGTTGTCAGAATTACCAGCAACATGTTCTTCAGTAGCAGCAACTTGTATATTTTCATCCGAGGAGAGAGGTGTGGGTACAGATTCAACCACACTTGGTGCTTCTTGAACATTTGTTGCAAGTTCATTATCTTTACATTTTTAGCTGACATGAACGAGTCTTCTGAATCAAAATCTCATGCGTCTTCAACGGATACCAGGTCTGTTGTATCAGCAGGTTGACGAGCAGGATTATTGACGACCGGAAGATGAACTGTTGGTTGTATATTTTTGTTGGAGAGACCAGCAGACAAGTTGACATCGGTCATGTTGTTGACAAGAGTTTGCATCAACAGTGGTTCAGGTATAGAAGTTGGAACTTCAGTGCTTGTAGATGGTGAGGGTAGACATGCCATGAAACTGGTTGAATATGTAGTCATAATCAAACAACCAGTTAGGTCCCGTGCGAGAATCAGTAGGGTTAAGCTCATGCCAGTCAATATTGAAGGATTCCATAATCGCCTTTGTCTTCTTGTTGTAAACATGATAAGCGGTTTTGTTGGCTGCATATCCATCAAAGTAACACTCATCGGCCTTTTCGGCAAACTTTGGATCTTGGTGAGTACCTGTATGGAGTAGAGTGCATGGACATCCAAATGTCTCGAAGTAGTTGACTTGCAGCTTGGTCTTATAGTAGACTTCAAAAGGAGTCTTTTTTTAAGCGCTTGTTGATGATCACACGGTTTTGTATGAAGCATGCAATGTTGATGGCTTCACCCCAAAAGAATAGTGGATGTTTTGAATTTGACAACATAGTTCTTGCAGCTTCGATCAGCATTCGATTGCGACGTTCAACAACCCCATTCTGTTGTGGAGTGTATGGAGCACTGAACTGGCGGTTTATTCCATTTGAATGACAGAAGTCATCCACAGTCTATTTGAAGAATTCAGTTTCATTGTTGCTTCTAATACATTTTAGCTTCTTGTCAGTCTGCCTCTCCAGAGTAATGAATCTGATAAAAAGTTATGTGGTTTCATCCTTGTGCCCTAAAAGGAAACTCTAACTGAATCTATAGCCGAAGAGGCAATTCCATCTATCATGACTTCTAGCCATCTCGGGGATGACAAGGGGCAATTCCAGTAGCCTCGGATCACCTCCAATCACCTCGGGGTTCATAGTTCATCATCTTGAATCTATAGCCGAAGACTAATCGAAGATCATGAGAGGCTGATTCGTCACGAATCATTCCCAGGATGTAGAGTATTGTGACTTTTTTAGTACTTTCTCATGTGTTAAAGGACAAACTAATTGTAATTGTTTTTTATTAATCTGTGAGTATTGATGTTTTGTATTGTTGTGCATTCAGTCGGTTTAGGTTTATTTTGATCAAACCATTAGTATGCCAATTGCTATGATAATTGCTTATAGGGTTGTTTTGACTAGCTAGTTTGAATATGTGAAGCATACAATTGCCCTTAGTTGAGTTACACTGTCGTGTGTTAGTGGTTGTTGATGCCTAAGGTTTGCCGAGTTAGTCCATCTGATTTGATCTTTGACAATTAATCTGTTAAGTTAACATGAGATTACTGTTTTAGTTGCCTCCTTGAACCCTAGGTGTGATTCTGTTCAGTTAATTGTTAAACTTGTTTAAGTGTTTGTTGCTTCCAAACAAAACCTGCTAGTGTGGTCAGCATTCGGCAAAACTTCATAAGTGTTTCTCTATAATTGTTTTATAAATTATATAATTAAACAAACGAACAAACGTATGACAATGACCACATGCTCCTCGTGATTCGACACCCTACTTACCCTAGCTTTCTTAGGTGATTAGGAACTGATTTTAATTGTTTTTACTAGATAACGACAATCTAGCATTAATCTCCAAAATACATAACTTCTAGTTTCCAACTCATAAACATTTTCTTTTAAACACTCAAAATAAATCACTCGATTTTCCCCCTTTATTTCGGTTTTTAAACCCAAACTACCAAGAACATTAAATCTCAGATCTAGTCCATATCAAGCAAGAACAAGATCCAAAACATACTAGATCTAATAGCAAACATGAAACCAAACTCAGATCTACAACCAACACGATCAAAATCCGAAAAGAACGATCCGAAAACCGCAAAAGTGGAGCCGAAGCTCTGATACCAATTGTAGGTTCCCGAATAGATCTCCCCACAATGAATAAGATCAATCCTTGATATAGTGAGCGGAGATCACTATAGTCACTCGGATCTCGAATCGTGTTCTGGCCAAACCTGTAGAGAAAGAAAGTAGAAGTGTAGAAAGAAAGAATATGAAAGAGTAAAGTGTTAGGGGGTATGGAGTAATGTACTTTTTATACTCCATGTCCCTAGGTTTATTTCATGGTCCTCTTAAGCCAGCCAAAAAAAGGGCAATTACATTATTTATGGCCTCAGGCCAATCATAGATAAATCGAAAGCTAGAATAAACTCAAAATTACATAGATAAACTATCTATTACATAAGCCTACCAAATATAGCCCTACAGACAAGAATAATAACATGGTTAAGGAGATCGACTATTTAAATATGTTAAACAAAAGTGCGTACGGTGGATCTATATGTACTACTGAGAGGCAGAATCACATAGAGGTCATATACTAAATGAAACCAGCTAGTTTTGGTTACAAACAGTGGCAAGGCCCATTGATTTTCAATTTTCAATTTTATATATGACCAATAGGTACGATTTAACGAACGAACTCATTCATTCTATTTTGACGAGCGAACCGAGTATCATTTTATATTTTTTTATAAAATACTTATAAAAAAATATATAATCATTTTATATTCGGTTCCATTGATTATGAAAAAATAAGTTGAAAAAAATTATTACTAACGAATATTTTTTATAAAATATAATAAATTATTTAAAAAAGTTATAAAAAGTAGTAACATACATTATAAATGGGCTAATAATAACCCATATATGATATATATACATTATAAAGAAACCCAAAATTATTAATAGAATGGTTAATAAACGCAACACAATTAGGATTAAGTATAATACCTAACAAATTAAATACAAAAAAGTCAAAAACAAAGGCCGATCAATTTATTTTCTATCGACCGGTCTAGATTATCACTTCCTTCGCCAGTTCGTGTTTGAAAAGAACAACGACGTACTTTTGCTATATTAGTGATAATGCATTTTATTTATTTGGCCGAATGACCAACCCGACCAATGTGGGCACGAAAACTTTGATGTCGGAAGAAAATTGAGCACAGAAAAAATTCCGAATCCATAGGAAAAAGTTGTTGGCTCCTCCACTACAGAGCGGTTAGGTTATAGTATTACACTTGGAGAATGGTCTGGTTTTGAAGAGTTTACATCAAAGTGTCTGATCACATATTTTGAAACAAACATGGGTCCGTCACCTCGGTTGGTAAAAAGTAAATAGTTTACTATTTTAAGTTTTAAACTTATATTACCCCTAAGAAATAATTTTAGTCAAATTATGCACGTAAGAAGAATCTGTTCTGGGCGAAGATAAGAGGGCAGGTGACCCCGGTCACTGTCGTTTTTTCGCTTAGCAGAGCAAATTTTTGTGATTTTGTCTGAAAAGTTTTATTGGTTTTGAGCATGGTCACCCCTGAGCTATTGGGTACGTCACCTCGGTCACCATTGTGACCAATGGCGAAGTAATGTGCTAAAAGTAGTCTAATAATTATTAACTAAAATTACGCTAATCTAGACACTAAGTAATACACTGGACTCTCTAAAACTAGACTCAACTACTAACCGGTAAGTGTACCGGTCGACTCTAGTACAGTTTAGTAAGTCCGGATATCGAACCCACAGAGTCTTAAAATTACGAAACTAGCAAATTAGACTCAACTACAAGACACGACTATTTATCAATAATATTTGAGGGGGAATTTAATACTAATAATTAATTAAAACTAATAATTAACTAAAAATTACTTAACTGTTAAACTAATATTAAACTAATTAAAACCCTAAACCTAATTAATATAATAATAATAAAACAGAATCAATACCTTAAACTTAATTAATTAATTAATAATAAAACTTAGACCTAATTAATTTAACTAATAAACAATTAAGAAAACTTGGATTAATTCAGGTGATGAAAATAACTACCCAGGCCGAATCCCCAAAGTTACGGTTATTAATTAAAAGGAAAACGCAAGTTATGGAACTGGGATCATAAAATAGACCCTTGACATAAAACCCGAATAGGACCTTTGAACTTCAAGAAGACGCCTATGGATTTCTAACAAGTTTTAAGACTCACCAGTTTTATATTAAACTTTCTTACGGTTATTTAAACGCTTATGTCTAAGTATCTTTTATGACGAAAACCTACTTTACAGCACAGAATTCAAAAGATAGCAAAGCAAACTCAATTAACTTAATAGACTAAGCTGATAATCAAACCTAGACAGACTCCTTACGAAGATCTATTAATCGCGGTCAAGAAAGAAGGAGGGGCAAAACACGTAAGTGAATATAATCTTTGGACTCTTATAGCCAAAGAATTGGGATTAGAATACTCTGATGATATGTGGGTAAAAGATGTTTACTTAAATTATCTTGATGCGATGGAATGGAATTACAACATTACATGTGCTGCAAGAGAAAGCAGAAATAATATATCTCATGACGGAAAACAAGTTGGAAAACAAGGCGGAACTTCTAATGAATCTCAACCTTTGTCAACAACACCCGATGAACAATCAGATTATGCATTATATCTCAATGGTGACTAGAATGCAGCAAAACGTATACTCAAGAGACGAAGATTCAATTTTTCTGGAGCTACAAAAGCTGTTGAAGAAGCAATCCAAAGTCTGCCCACTTACAAGACCTCTCCTTAATTTATGATGTTTAGGGGAGTGTGTTATTAGTATAAACATCATTTGTAAATCTTATCATACTTAGCATATGTAAATAAACATTAGTACTTAGGTTATTGTTATTATTATCATTGTAAAAATAAGTAGTTGTCGGTTAATATTGTTACAAACAGATGACGGTTATATTGACAGTTATTACAGTTGATTATAACTGTCATAACCGTTTTGTTTGTTGACAGTTAACCGCCAAAATCCTTGTGTATATAAGGGTGAGGGCCGACACCCTTTGTTCGGCACCAAGATATTTACATTATTCAATAAATATCCATTTCATTTCTTTTCATTATCATAAATCTTGTGCTTCTGATTTCCAACACTGGCTTGAAGGAATTGCAAAAACAAGTCCTTTCAGCTGTGCTAAATGATCCAAGCATAGTTGTTGATGGGGTTTCTGATGGCAAATATAAGATGAAAAAGATTATGTGTGGTCGAAAGGCTATAGTTGTTCTAGATGATGTGGATGATATAGACCAGTTGGAGGCGTTAGCAGGTGAACTTACTTGGTTTAAGCCAGGAAGTAGAATCATCATCACAACAAGAGATCGGCAAGTGTTGGTGGCACATGGAGTGAACTATATTCATGATGTTAATTTGTTGTCACACGAGGAAGCAGTTTGTCTCTTTAGTAGGTATGCATATAAGAGAGAGATTCCATTTCACGGGTATGAAAAGTTATCTAGAAAAGTTGTACAATATGCTGCTGGCCTTCCTTTAACCATCAAGGTTTTGGGTTCACATCTTTATGGTAGAACTGAGCGTGAATGGGTAGATGCAATAAAAAGACTAAAAACAATCCCGCTAGAGAAAACTCTAAAAAGATTGGAAATAAGCTATGATGGTCTAGAAAATGATGAGAAAGAAATATTCCTTGATGTTGTATGCATACTGAAAGGTGAAAAAAGACACAAAGTGATCAGAATACTTGAAAGTTGTGGATTTAATGCTCAAATTGGTTTAAGTGTTCTCCAACAGAAATCTTTGATAACTATTTCAGATGAAGACATATTGGGCTTCCATGATCATATAGAAGAAATGGGCCACAATATTGTTCGACGCTTGCACCCTAACGAACCTAGAAAACATAGTCGCTTGTGGAATGAAGAGGAAATTGAAGATATACTAGTTAATGAATCGGTACGTGTCAAGTTTATATGAAAGGTGGAAAACTAAGAAATTTTTAGTTGCTATGAAAATTTTTCATACCAGTTTTTTTTTTTTTTTTTAATTCTTATTTTAGGGCACTGAAGCAACCAGAAGTATAAAACTAGAACTTTTTAGTGCGCGCGTCTTTCCAGAAACTATTATGAAAGGTCTTAGAAAGATGAAGGAACTTAGATTACTGCATGTGAATGATGTTGCACAGAAATTCTTGCCAGAAGATGATGAAGTTAGCCAATACTTATTACCTGATACTTTACAATCTCTATGTTGGCCTAATTACCCTTTTTCGTCATTACCTGAAGCATATCAAGCAAATAAGCTTGTTAACCTTAAAATGTGTGCGAGCAATAGATCTAAACTCCGGAAAGGGGGAGAAATAAAGGTAGAATAATGTTTGATAGGTTGTTTCTCATAATGCATATAATGTTATATTTTGTCAGTACGTTGATATTCATCTGTTTTTTTCTCCTTTTGACAGGTTCATGCTAAGCTTAAATTCCTTGACCTCAGTAATTCATATTTGAGAACCTTTGACCTTAGAATGACTCCACATCTCGAAATATTAAATCTTAAAGGATGTAGGGACTTTGTAGAACTCCAATTGCCTGTTGAATGCCCGAACCTCAAAGTCCTCAAACTCAGTGGTTGTAAGGTGAGTAAACTTCATCTTGGACTGACTCCACGTCTCGAGAAGTTAATTCTAGATGGATGTAAAGGCTTTGTAGAACTTCAATTGCCGTTTGAATGTTGGAACCTCAAAGTCCTCAACCTAAGTGGCTCTAAGGTGCGTAACCTTAATCTTGTGCTAACTCCACATCTTGAGAAATTATATCTTGAAGAATGTTCTTATCTTCAAGAAATTCACGCTCCAGTGGGATGTCTTAAAAAGCTTGTCTACTTGAGCTTAAGCCTATGCTTTAATTTTGCATATTTTAAGGTTGACAAACAACATAAATCAGGTGATCTTGATTCAAAAGATACAGTAAAAGTAAATGTACATTGTGTAGATGTATGCCCACTGCATCCAAAAAATAATCTGCCAAGGTTTGGGTTTAAATGTGAATATGTTGAACCTAGATCCTCACCGAGTGGAAATGTTGAGAAACTTATTTCTTTTGGTCCATGCACTTGCGAAAACCTTGAGTACATTTTGGAAAAAATTTGTGATTTGCAATATTTAAAAGAGCTTTCAGCTAAAGGAAATGTTCCTTGTGATCTCTGGCGATTAGAAAGTCTAGAGATGCTATCCTTAGAGAAGCAGCAGTTTCAACATCTTTCGGGTAGCATTTGTATGCTAAAACATCTAAAATCACTTGAACTCTATTTTTGTTTGTCTCTTGAGCAATTACCTGAGAATATACACGAATTAGAGTCTTTAGAGCACTTAATCATATTGTATGCTAAAACATCTTTCGGGTAGCATTTGTATGTTAAAACATCTAAAATCACTTGAACTTTATTTTTGTTTGTCTCTTGAGCAATTACCTGAGAATATACACGAATTAGAGTCTTTAGAGCACTTAATCATATTGGGTTGCGAATCCTTACGAGATATTCCCAACAGCCTCTGTAAGTTGAAATGTTTAAACCGTTTACAGCTCGTCTATTGTGATAATATTATGAAATTGCCAGAGGAACTTGGGGCTTTAGAATGTTTAAAAGAAGTACGGATAGCTGGTACATGCATAACTACTCTACCGCGGAGCATCTATCAGTTGAAAGGTCTGCGTTTATATGGGTCTAGGAAGCAGCTTGAGTTGAATGGTTTTACATCCATGGCCGAATTCATTAGTGACCTCATCTACTGGGTAGAGCTGTGAATAAGATAATTAGTCCGTCACAGCATGAGTATCTTAGTCCAGATATATAGCTACGCCTAATACTCTTTTTGATGTTGATTGCACAATAAAGCGAGTTTGATTGTTCGGTTTTGACGTGTTTGATATGATGTTACACATATTACCTTCTGACTAGTTCTGTCATTAACATATATACCGGTTATATATACTTGGCAATCAATTCACAGTTAATCGTGAATGCTTGAATTTGCAGGAAATATTTGTTTAGTTCTGTTGGGTATGTAGGATATTTATAGCGTTTGTTTTTTATTTAATGAAAGCATGGTTTTTCCCTTAACAAAAAGTCTCTCATAAGTCATATCTCTTTGTGTATCTTTGTTTTTATTTAATAGAATAAGAAGGGACCATTTCATACCACTCAGCTAAATTTTGAATATAAGAAAGCCAACATAACTCTTCTGCTATAAAATGACCATCTTCTATCCAAATAGCACACTACCGTATTTCCCAAACTACCCCTTCATCTATATCCATTTTTTTACTATTCTTGTGCCATATGCACCAACTATTAATCCGGGATAAGTCAACGGTATCCGGATGACAAGTTTGTCCTGGAGAAAGTCAAATAAGTCCATTAAATGAAAGATGTAGAAACTGATGCGGATATGATAACTTTATTAATAGTCCAAACCAGTTGCTCAGTAATACCATTTTACAGGTTCTTTTGTTGACTTCCATTTATAATTAAACTTTGATTATCATGCCCGATGACTAAATTAAACTTGCATATAACAATATTGCATGTATTGTAAGAATCAAGAATACTGATCGATCCACCAAACCCAATTATTGTCAAAAATTGATCAGAAAAAAGTCAAACATTGCCAGAAACTCACGATTAAACAAAATGCTGGTATTAAGATACACGAAAACATTCAGATTGGATAAATAACTATCTGGACCTCCAATACAGAATTTTCAGTCCAATACAAGTCAGACAAAGATTGACTTATAACACTAATCACACAAATCAACCTCTGATCTTTATTAACTTCTATTAAGACAATGGTTTCAATAGATTGATTTTTTGATTGTTTGTACCAAGAAAGATCTTAACCTTCCAACAAGCAAATAGTAGCTGAAATATTCAGAAAATAAATAACGAACCACCAGCATGTGCAGTTGACCATAAGAAAGTCAACCATAGTGATGCAGCGGTGAACGATAACGAAGATCGGTTCACATTGATTCTAAGAATACCCGTGAAGAACTTCCCAAAACTCCCAAATCCCACCCAAAGGTCAAGGGAAAATGAAGTAAAAATCTTTATTATCAAAATTGAAGTCTGATCTTTCCCATTACATGTACCGAATATAAATAAAGTTTCTAATACGAAATGAGCCCAATAAAGGTCATGGGCCAAACACAAACCCAAAAAGAAAAATGCAAAAACCGACAAAAAACATAAAATGTCCAATAACTTTATTTAGGAGGCGTTTTTGGGCTTCGGACTTGGGCCAAACCGCTGTAGGCTGTTTCCCACGATGTGCTTCTCGTTTCAAGCTTCGATTTGACTGGTAATGGGCTAGACACAGAGCTTCGTGGCCAAGTTAAGCCCATTTTCATGGGCCAAAGCACGATCATGGCCTCCAAATACAACATGACATGTTCTTCAATACTTGTGCCTCCATCACATAGTCAAACGATCATTTTGACCAAGAAACAGTTTTGATAACAAAAAACTCAACATTGAAAATAAAAGCCAATTTTTGGAAACCGGCCAAAATGACCATGACCAAAATAGTTTTCATGCAGCCCTAAATGAGCAGTAACTAAAGACTCAAAAGTGAAAGATAAAAAGGCTTGAGTGAGCTGGTGATGCGTGCTGCGTTAGTGTGGTGAAATATGAAAGATGAGATGATTTAAGATTTTGCACAAGATCGTATTTTAAATTTATAAAAGTGATTTCTACAAAGACTAAACACACATAAAATAGGCAAGTGTACCTATCGTATATGTAGAATAACATTGGTAAGAACCAAGTATCGATCCGTGGACACAAATGTTTCTAATAATAAATCGTTGTTTTACTTTAATCGGAGGTTTTAATCATTTTGGGGTTAATTTTTGAACTTTTTATAAAATATAAATACTTATATATAATATATATGTGACCAAGACGAGAAATTCTAAACAAGTAGTTCAATTATAGGAAGGTTACCATCTAAGATCAAGAATCCACTCCATTTTATCCTTGATAATTAATATGTAAACATGTGGTAACTTGCAGTAATAATATATGATAGATAGCTCCTTAAGCCTTAAGTGAGCATCTTTGATAGAAAAGGAGCAACATGCGCATTTTAAAGTCCACCCTTTTCTAATGTCATGCTACCTCGAGAATGTCAATTTAAGTTGGCAAGTAGTTTCGTAAAGTAGAAAGATTAGGATTGACTTCGATTTCTCAAATACCAATTCTAACAACTTCGGGTGGTTGTAGTTTAGTCACACAACCTCCCCTAGGTTGATTTAAGTAGGTTATAATTACACATTCCGTTAACATATGATTTCTTTAACTAGCATGATATCCTAAGCAATGCCATTTTCGGATTACCAAGACTTAGAGAAATAGATCATAACTTATATCTCATCATTTCTAAATACAATATAAGGATCCATGTTTTGATAATTTATCAAAGTATATCTATTTTTCAAGAACACGAATCGATCATGAATGATTGCCAATAGAATTGACAATCACCAAATTTGAATTGTTGATTTAAGATGGTGAAATATTTCTCATCAAAATATAATTGTAAGATAACCATGTACTTTACTAGACTAACCACATGTTTTATATTATTATCAAGTAAAACAAAGCTTCTTCATAGATATTAGATGGTAAATGGAGTTTAGCTCATAATGAGCATTATTATGAACACTAGAATGGATGATAATAACAAACACATGATTAATCTAGAACAATCGATGATGATGGTTGATGATGATGACCTCCAAGCCTTCAAACTCTTCACTAGATCTTCAATGTGAGTGTTAGTGTGTATTTTTATAAGTGAAAACCTGATAGAACTCTTTTCCAAGCACACCAAATGAGTGCAACATAAGCTATTTATAGGCAATCTGGAGTGTGAAGCACGACCCCGTGCTTACGTAGGCACGCCCCGTGCATTTTTATGACATGTGCCAAACTCGTTTTGTCTTTTCTTGTAGATGACCACGGCCCGTGGTCGAAGGCACGACCACGTGCTTTTGTTCCCAGTTTTTGTCTTTTCTTGTAGATTTTTGTTTTTTCTGGTGCTTAGAAGCATGGATGCGTGTTTCTTGAGGTATGGGGCGTGTTTCTTATTTTTCTTGTGTTTTCTTCCATTTTTCTTCGTCTTTTCGCTTGTTTCTTTGTTTGGGGCTCGGTTTCACCCGAAATTACATTTTATTATGATAAGTAGCCTTATGTGCTATGTTATTTGATAGAAATTGCAGTTTTTAGAGATTATTTGATGCTAAAAAGATGTATAATTTTATGTACATCAAACATCCCCACACTTGAACATTGCTTGTCCTCAAGCAATCTATTTATAAATACTTTCTAAAAACAGCAAACTTGGATTATAGCCTAAACATCCCCTAAAAGAGTTCCAAGAAATTGGAAACAAAATACCCAACCTTAATCCGTAGGAATATATGTAGCGATAAATAAAAAAGAAATTATGTATTTATGAGCCTCTGTTTATGCAGAACGTCACGTTCTCACAATGTTCACTCACACTCGATTTTGTATTTGATCATACTTGTGATGTATGCATGTGAAAACTCTTAGTCAATATGCAAATTGTGATAAATAAGCTTGTAACAAGTTCAAATCTCCACCGTTGTGAAGGGTTGCATAGATCATAAGGTAATTGGGTTGGTTTTGTGTGAGTAGGGATCTTGTTATTTTGTGGTGGTTCAAGGGCTTAGGTTAATGATGATGGTAAATACAACTTCTGCTGATTGTCGAGAGTCTTAAGATATCTTCAACGGTTAGCTCCTTTCTCCCGATTGCTATTTTTTTTTTTTTTTTAAACAAACCAAGTTACTCTTTTAAGGTCAGATCCTTAAGACTGCATTGCTCTGAACATAACTCCCAACTCTAGTGGATCATTCGGCTTTGATCCTAATAGCCCCCACCCTCATTAGCTCGGTATATTCATGCTGAGACTGAGTTTGACTTTTTCTACATCTTCCTTCGTGGGACAGTTTCCACAACCTAAGCATCGTTCGTATCTTTTTTTTGCTCTTATTTTCATTGTGTTTTTGGAAATTCCACAAAATGGTGGCTTTTTATCGTCTTGGCGCCACTTTTTCCTCACCTCATTGCTAAAGAGAAAAATTCTCTCCCTAAGTTCTGAAGGCAACCTAGGTTTTGCGAAATGTATGCAGAAAAGGAATTTGAAATCGAAAGAATGCATTCCCAGTTCTTTAGGGTCCGCGGGTAAAAGAACAGTGTTGTATTTCACCGGTGAGATGGATAAAGTGGTAGGGTTTTGGTTAAGGTTTTTGGGTTTTGTGATTTGGGGAATGATGATATAATTACCTTCTTCTTTATGCAACGCTTCATGTGGTCTTGAAATGAATATTTGCGACAAGTTCTAAATCACACGAAACATATGACTCACTCAAAGCTTCGGAAACAATATATATGGCATGAGGTTTTATCTCACAGTAACGAAGGGATTGGGTATAAACGCCATATTTTACATAAATTTCTTCTCAGTATTACAAAACTTCTTTTTTTTTTTTTACTTTTTCACTTTTTTTTGGTTATAATAGAATAGTAATTGGTTATTGCAAAAAAAATTTCTTGGATTTCTCTTTAGGTTTTATAAAAATAATCTTTGTTTGCTGCCAAATATTTTTAATATTTTTTTTTATGATTATTTGAGCAAGCAATGGGTCAAGTAATTCCCCTCCCCACACTTAAATCTCACATTATCCTCAATGTGGAAAGATTCATGAAAAGATAAAAATTCTAAACAAGCATGGTGGGTTAAAATGGAGATGTACTTCCCTACGGGCTAACGAAATTTCGACAGAGCATCCCTGTTTATCGTCTGTTTCCAGTTTTATACCTGTATAATATAAAACTGCAAACAACCAAGCATAATTTGTTGAAAATTGGGTATGGAATCATCCATCCCTTGCCCTACTAATAATGTCTTGCCACCCAGGGCCATAAAAGTGTCTAACCAAACAAACAAATAAACAAGTACGACAGAAAGTAAATTGTTTAAAACACAAATAATATTAATGTCATAAAGGTACTACCAACCCCTGCAGCTACCAGTACTGACACTCATCAGTTACCCGTGACCGGGTCAAAAGGTCCCCACTGCCTATCCATGCGATAACCCAATCGATCAATCTCTCTCCTCATTTCCTCACACTTTGCTGCCCTCTGTGCATCCGAGGCTGCGATTTGACCTGTGATCCTATCAAATGAGGCTGTAGTGTTAGCTGAGAATTGATCAATGACTCCAAACAAACCCTCGAAAGAGTATCGGCTGTCGTATGACGATCTGGGCCGGCCATGATGAAGATGGGCCTCCTCACTGATAGTCGATGCGGCGTCGGTATTGTCTAGGCGGTGATCCCCGTCTCTCGGGCACATCCTAAAGCATCATCTCTGCAGGGTCTTCGGTGTCCCAAACCTGGTTATACTTATCTCAGAACCTCCACATATCCGGGTTCTGACTGATTCGCTGAACCATCTGCATGCGTTGGCAATAATCAAGGCTGAAAGCTATCGAGTCTAGGCTTCGGTTCCCTTCTCTGTCCACATTATAGGCCATATAAAGGTTATATATCCAAGGGCCATCAAAAATCAGGGAATTTCCTTTGGCAGTTGCATTTTTCATGAAAAGCTTACAGAATAATAATGTGATGTTGCATGGTTCGTCATTCTTCATGCAGTACACTGCCTAAAGATCCCTTAAGTTAACAACCCCCTCACTTTAACCTTGAGTCGTGGCAGTGTGACTGAGCTGACGGTGAATGTATCTCATGAGCGGGTCATATAGTGTTGTGCTCTTCAAAGCGCTTGCATCATATTCTTCAGTACCATAAGTCAGTTGCATTTTTCTGAGTCAGTTTCCGCGGTTGTGTAGATTCCCAGATCAATTACCAGTTGGGTGACAGAAGTTGTGTGCCATTCACCCCACATCTAAATTCAAATTCGATGGCATCTTCATCCCACATGTCCAATTTTTGGTCTTTATGTTGAAAGAAGCTAAGAACTCCTTTGCCAGTTCTGTTACCGCTACTCCCGTTTGAACAAAAACCCTTTTCCACGACCCTTTCACAAATGTCTTGTACCGGTCCCATTAATTGACTTGGCACAATGTGTTTCTGCAGGCTTAGAAGTTTGGTTCTGGAAATCGTCGGTTTAGGTAGGTTAGTATGGAGTTAGCCTGTCTGTTCCTTGCATTGCATCCGGGAAAGACCAGAAATGCATGAACATCGTCCTCATACTCGGCCATCTGCAATTTGTACCCAAATTAGTCAAAATTCAACAAAAATTATCACTATGCTAGAACAGAGAGCAAAGTACGGCGGCGTGATTTCAAAAGAACGGTACCGTGCTGCTGTTGATTGTCAATTCCTACAGAATTTTACTTTTGGTTGACCAAAAGGTGACCACAATTTGTGTTGTTCAAAGCACGATTCGTGTTTTTAATCCAAATTTCTACTTTATCCAGATTCGAACCTTTGTTTCTAACCGGTTATAACAATTGGGTTAATTAGTTTGTTGGATATTCATCTAAGATCCAAAACCCGAATGGTTCATTTCAATTAAACTTTAACAAACAACTATTTAATAATTCATCATCCTAAACTAATAGAATAAACCATATAATGTTCGGGTTTAGACCCGATTTAATCAATTTGAGATATTTTAGGGTTAAACTAAACCTAGAAAGATGAATTTGAACAATATAGTCGTTAAACTAACATACCTTTGGTTCGATATTGAAGATTTGATGAATAAATTAGTGAAATAGGGGGTTGGTCGGCGGTTTGTTGTTTCGAAACTAAGTTGTTTTTAGGGTTGGGTGGTTGGAAAAGTTATTTTATTTGTTAAAAATCCTTAACTTCACTGGACATAAAAGCACAGCGCCGTTCTTTTGGAAGCACGATACCGTGCTGCATAATGCAGGCAACTTCTTTTTTTATTTTGTTTATTTTTCGAGCTGGTTCATTTTTTAACTGATTTTCTTCGCGAGTTAGTTTAAGATTTAATTAAAAGTCCTAAATTTCATTAAAAACATAAAACATAAAGTCATAATTAAACATAGTAGAAATGAAAAGTACAACAACAATCCTAGATCTTAACACATAACATTAGCGGGAGCAACTTCATCATAAAACAAAGTCGGGACTTTAACAACCACCATTCCCGAACAAGTCTGGAATGTTTGGTGGTGCTCGTTTAACTTCCAAGAGCTTGAAAGCTTTTTGTCAATGTTTACGATTTCCCGGTTGAGAAAGTTGAGCTTTGAAGCCACATCCTTGTGGTGGCCATCCACAACATGGAAGTTTTCGAACCGAAGTAGTTCGACTTTGTTGATTAGCTCGATTACGCGAGCTTCAGTTTGGATGTTGCTTTATACTTGGTCTCTCATAATGCATTGTAGCCTCATGATCTCTTCCTCAAGGTTTGAAAAAGATTCATGTTGCTTGCCTTTCTGGCCTCCATTCAACTTTCTTGCTTTCTATTTCAGTAATGTTGTGTTTGGTGTGAATGGAATACTGAGTTTTTGGATGCAGTATATAGAGACCAGAAAGTCGAACATGGCCCCGTTCTTTTGGAAGCACGGCTTCGTGCTGCTAGGGGAATAAATGTTCTAGAGTCAGAGAATTGTACGGAGTCAACGTGTATCATGCTGAAGATTCTAGGGTGACCACGGCCTCGTGCTTCTTGAAGCACGATCCGTGCTTTTAGTTAATGAGATTTTTCTTTTATTTTTCAGCCAAACGCGGGAGCCAGAATTTTTAAAATGATGTTTAGCATGGTATTTTAGAAGTTTGGTCAACTTAAAAATTACTTTTCATTAAAATTAAAAGGTCCTAAAACAAATACAGGATAAGCCCGGTTTTCCTAAAAATAAGAAAATATTCGGGTTAAGCCCGAAATTCCTAGCACAATGCATGTAATTCACTTGTTTACACAAACATACAGAAAATAAGTTTCCTAGATTTCCACGAAAGGTTCTCCTCCTCCGAATGGCCTTGGTGGTGGAAAGTACATGAAACCGAGAACTTGAAACTGGAGTTGTTCGTTAATGTCTCGAAGTTCCATTTTCATGTTTTCCCCTTATTCGGTGAGTTGAACGAGGCGCATCTCAGCAAATAGATTCATTTCGCATTTCAGTGAGTTCCTTGACGAGTTCTTGAAGTTTCAAGAGAATCTCGGTTTTGGAAACATCGCAGGCATCGTTTCTCGGTTGTCGAGGGACGGGAATTGCTTCACTCATTTCAGTAGGCACGTTGAATTTTTAGAGAGGGTTGTTTTGGTTTTGGTTGGTGCAAAAATGCATTGACAATTGGTGCCTATTATAGCCAACCAGATACCTAAGCATGGCCCCATGCTTTTGGGAGCACGGCCTGTGTTTTTACTCTAAAAATTCTGTTACAAATCAGTCTGACTGAGATTTTTGCAGCGAAGATTCTGGCCGGTAATTTTTGGCATAGCACTGTGCTTCCTTAAGCACGCCCCCGTGGTGTTTTTTTTAAATATTTACAAAGCCTAGTTTATGAAGGTCTTGGCCAGACATTGTTTCCTAAATTTCCTATTCAGGTTGTTGAAGGGTTACTACCTTCGAAACTTCTTCAAATGGTCCATCGATATATGGTTTTAATCGATGTCCATTTACTTTAAACTTTTGGCCGTTTGAATTTGAGATCTCGACTGTCCCATAGTCAAAGACTGATTCAAATACGTATGGGTTGTCCATCATGATTTCAATTTTCCTGGGAAAAGACGTAAACATGTGTTGTATAATAATACACGATCGCCAACTTGGAATTTCTTGTTTCCTTTTAAATGGGCGTCGTGCAAGCATTTAGTCTTTTCTTTGTAAGACCAAGAATTTTCATAGGTTAATGTTTTCAGTTCTTTGAGTTCGTGAATTTGATCTTGGTTTATGCGGCGGACATTAGATCGAGGTTCACTGCTCTGAGAGTCCAGTAGGCTTTGTGTTTTAATTCTACCGGTAGATGACATGCTTTCCCATAAACGAGTTTGAAGGGTGTCATTCCTATGGGGGTTTTGTAGGCTGTCCTAAGGGCCCACAAAGCGTCATCTAACTTTTCTGCCCAATTTTTGCGATTCATTCCTATGGTTCTTTCTAAGATCCTTTTAATTCCTCGATTCGAGACCTCTACTTGCCCACTAGTCTAAGGGTGATATGGTGTTGCCAGTAGGTGGTGAACTCCATATCACGCTAAGACTTTGTCCATTAAAGCATTACAGAAGTGAGTACCTCTGTCACTGATTAGGGTTTTTGAAGTGTCGAATCGTGAAAATAACTTTTTCAGAAATCGTACTACTCGAGCATCGTTAGTGGGAAGAGCTTGTGCCTCTACCCATTTAGATACGTAGTCGACTGCTACAAGGATGTATTTATTTTCGAATGAGTTAGGAAATGGGCCCATGAAATCTATTCCCCATACATCAAAGACTTCACAAATTTGAATGCCTTTCTAAGCCATCTCATTTTTGGCTGAGATGTTTCCGGCTCTCTGACAAGCATCGCATGCTTGGATCAAAGCATGTGTATCTTTGTATATGGTGGGCCAGAAGAATCCTGCATCAAATACTTTTCTGATCGTAGTGGCGGTACCGTGGTGTCCACCAGTTGGTCCTTCATGGCAATGTTTGAGAATATCTAAGGCTTCCTTTCCTGCTACAGTGGCGGTACCGTGGTGTCCACCAGTTGGTCCTTCATGGCAATGTTTGACAATATCTAAGGCTTCCTTTCCTACTACACACCTATGAAGAACCTGATCGGCACCTATTCTAAACAAGTACGGTCTTCCTAGAAGTAAAACTTAAGGTCGGAGAAGAATTTCTTCCGTTGTTGATGAGTAAGTCATTTTCTTAGGATTCTACAAGCTAGATAGTTTACGAAGTCGGCATACCAAGGGCTTTTGTCTTTCTCTTCTATGACCGCTTGGATGCGCATGAGAATTTCATATGGGAAATTATCATTGATAATTTCTTCGTGATGTTCCTCTGAAGCTGGGCATTCTAAGCGTGAGAGATGGTCTGCGGCTACATTTTCTGCTCCTCCCTTGTCTTTGACTTCTATGTTGAATTCTAGGAGTAGTAGGATCCATCGGATAAGTCTGTTTTGACATCTTGCTTATTGAAGAGGTAATGTATTGTGGCATGATCGGTGTAAACTATTGATTTGGAAAGAACGAGGTATTATTGTTCCAAAACGTGTTGTTCCGGACACGCAAACCGGCCCATGCCAGACCGTCCCACGCACATCACGTGAAAGAACGAGGTATGATCAAAATTTTTCAAAGGCAAAAACTACTGCTAGTAACTCTTTCTATGTTGTGGTGTAATTCTCTTGTGCATCATTAAGAGTTTTACTGGCATAGTAAATTGGGTGAAAGTGTTTTTCCTTGCGTTGTCCAAGTACGGCTCCAACTGTAAAGTCACTTGCATCGCACATGATTTCGAATGAAGGGTCCAGTCGGGTGTAGTCATGATTGGTGCGTTGACAAATTTATACTTTAATATGTTAAATGATTCAACACATTCTTCAGAGAAGACAAAGGGTGCGTCTTTCTCTTGAAGTTTGGTCATAGGCCTAGAAATTTTGGAAAAATCTTTTATGAAACGTCGGTAGAATCCTGCGTGACCTAGAAAATTTCTAATCGCTTTTACTAAGGTTGGGTGCGGAATTTTAGAGATAGTTTCTATTTTTTCTTTATCGACCTCTAATCCCTTTTGTGAAATCTTGTGGCCGAGAATGATGCCTTCTTTAACAATAATATGGCATTTCTCCCAGTTGAGCACTAGATTTACTTCCTCACACCTGGCTAACATTTTGTCGAGATTTTTTAAACAATGATCGAAAGAGTCTCCAAAGACTGAGAAGTCGTCCATGAATACTTCCATAGAGTGTTCGATCAAAGATGGCTACCATGCATCGCTGGAAGCTGGCTGGAGCATTACATAATCCCAGTGGAATTCTTCGGTAGGCGAAGGTTCTGTATGGACATGTAAAAGTGGTTTTCTCCTGATCTTCAGGAGCAATAGGAAATTGGAAATATCCGGAAAATCCGTCAAGAAAACAGTAGAACATTTCGTTCAAGCATTTGATCAATGAAAGAAAGTGGAAAATGATCTTTTCTTGTGGCGTCATTAAGTTTCCGGTAGTCAGTACAAACCTGCCAGACTGTGATGGTTCTCATCGGTATTAGCTCATCCTTTTCGTTCATTACAACCGTCATTCCTCCCTTCATGGGTACTACTTGAACGGGACTAAACCAAGGTGAATCCAAAATTGGGTAGATTAATTCTGCATCAAGGAGTTTGATTACTTCTTTCTTCACCACATCTTGCATGTTGGGATTGAGACGTCTTTGATGTTGGACCACAGGTTTGTATTCTTCCTCCATGAGAATTTTGTGAGTACAAAAGGAGGGACTGATGCACTTGATATCCATGATCTTCCATGCGATGGCCTTCTTATGGTTTTTGAGAACCTGAAGAAGTTCGTCTTTCTCTTCTTTACAAAGGTGAGATGAAATAATTACTGGAAGTTGAGAGTCTTTTTCTAGAAAGGCGTATTCGAGATGGCTTGGTAGTTCTTTTAACTCTAAGGCCGGTGGTTCTTTGATTGATGGTTTTGATTTTTCATTACATTCGGTGATTTCATATAATACTTCTGATGCTTCCTGATAGTCATCATTGATATTTTCGTTTTCTAAAATGTGTATGTTTAGTGTTTTATCTAAGACTTATGTTTCTAGTGGTTTATTATGGAGGAATCTCGCATATAGCAACTCACGATGGAATCTATGATGTCGACACAATATAGTGTGTCATCATGATGTTGCGGATATTGCTTAGATTTTCCTATGTCAAAAGTGATTGCCCCATCATTGACCCTAAGAGTTAGTTTTCCGGTGCAAACGTCAATAATAGCCTTTGCAGTGGCTAAGAAGGGTCTTCCTAAAATTAGAGGTACACATTTGTCTTCCTCCATGTCTAGAATTACAAAATCTACTGGGAAACAAACTTGTCAATTTTAACAAGCATGTTTTCGACAATGCCCCGAGGATATTTAACAGATCGGTCAACTAATTGAATGCTCATGCGGGTGGGCTTTGGTTCTCCTATCCCTAGTTTTGCAAAAACCGCATAAGACATTAAATTAATACTAGCTCCTAGGTCAGCCAGGGCATTGCTAACATAAAAATTTCTTATAAGACAAGGGATAGTAAAGCTCCCTGGATCGGTCATTTTTGTTGGCAGCTTGCTTTGGAGGACTGCTGAACATTCTTCCCTCAGAGTGACATGCGAGAGTTCCTCCAGCTTCCTTTTGTTTGTCAGTACTTCTTTGAGAAACTTGGCATATTTTGGCATTTGAGCGATGGATTCGACAAAAGGGATGTTGATATGGATTTGTTTAAAGAGTTCTAAAAAATTCCCATATCGAGCTTCCAATCGTTCCTGCTTTAGCCTTCCTGGTATGGAATAGGTGGAACATAAATTCGGACTGGCTCCTCGGGTTGTACGGTGCCCGTTGGGGTCAGTTTTTCCCGTGTTTTATCAGTAGATTCCTTTTCTGTAACTGGTTTGAAGTTGGTGAGGCAACAGTGGTTGTACCGCTTTTGAGTGTAACAACGTTAGTTGTTGCATTCGGGTCGGTGATTGTGTTGCTTGGAAGAGTGTCGGGTGGTTTTTCGAATAATTGTCAGGCAATTTGTCCGATTTGATGCTTGTTGACTTTTGAGGTTAGCTTCATGTTTTAATAATTCTCGGCTGATATCAACAGCTCTTGAGTCGGCCTTATTCTCTGCTTCATTTGTTTTGGTCATGAGTTAGATTAACATCTCTTCGATCTTTAAGTAGCTCGGGTTTTAATGGCTACTAGAACTTTGATCTTGGAATTGAGGTTTAGGCCGGAAGGATTGATTCATCGGTCATTTCTCGAATCCGGGTAAGGGTTGAGTGTTACCTCCGTCTTTCCAACTGAAATTCAGGTGGTTCCTCCATCCTGGATTGTAGTTATTGCTGAAAGCGTTATTCTGTCGGGCGATGGAATCGACTTCTTCCATGGCCATGATGAGTTGTTTACAGTCACTTTCCTTATGATTTCCTCCACAAGTGTCACATGTGAGTCTGGTTTTTGATAGCTAGGCTTGAAGTTGTTCGAATTTTTTAGAAAGGGCTTCAAGCTGTGCTGTGACAAGAGTATTGGAATCGACGTGATGTATTACTTTATGGGTAGGTGTAGATCTTGGTGGGTTGTAAGCAAAACTCTTCTTTGAGGCTTTCTCCAGGACTTCAAATGCTTCGTTAGGTGATTTGGATCCCAGGTTTCCACCAGCGATTTGGTCAAGGCCTGTTGTTTTGACTGAATGTGCGTCAAAGAAACTTTGTACTTGTAACCATACACTCAGTCCATGATGTGGGCATCTTCTTACAAGACTTTTGTATCTTTCCCATGCTGCGTGCAACGACTCATCATCATCGGTCCGGAATCTGGTAATGCTGGCTCGGTATTTGGCAGTTTTATCAAGCATAAAATATTTGAGGAGAAACTGTTCAACCATCTGGTCCCAAGTGGTGATGGAACCAGAGGAAAGAGATTCTATCCAATCCAGAGCTTGACCCCTTAGAGAGAAAGGAACGAACTTAAGTTTGATATGATCGTCTGAATAGTTTTGAATTTTAAAGGTTCTGCAGATTCGTAGGAAACGAGATATGTGAGAAAGAGGGTCTTCGTCGAGGAGACCATACCATATGAATGGTGCTTGATTTAATTTCAAAATTTTCGGTGATTTCGGGTGGAGTCACTCCATTGCTGTAGCCTTCGGTTTGATTTTCTCATGATGTGGTAGCGTCTATTGACTCGTCTTTGATTGCTTCGGCGGTTTCTGTAGTCCGTTTACGTGCTCGTCGATGAAAGAGTCGTTCCGGTTCAAAAACTGAAGAAACAAGCTCAGGCTCAAAAGTATAGGACATACATGGGACTAAATCAAAATTAAAACTAAAGTAAAAGTTAGTTAAAGTTAAAGGTTAGTAGAGGTTAGTAGAAGTTAAACTACGAGCTAGGCTAAGCTATTTTAAACTAAACTAAGGTCTAAATTAATTAAGCTAAATTAGAGGTTAGTTGAATAAAGGTTAAAATTAGGCTATCCATAAAATTATATAATTATTAATTAAAAAAGTAAAATAAAATGAAAGTTAAAAATTTGTACAATTATAAACAATGATTAAATTAAAACTTGGATCGTTCTTAGAAACGCACCGTGTCCCCGGCAACGGCGCCAAAAACTTGATGCGTGCTGCGTTAGTGTGGTGAAATATGAAAGATGAGATGATTTATGATTTTGCGCAAGATCGTGCATGTTTTAAATGTATAAAAGTGATTTTTATACAGACTAAACACACACAAAATAGGCAAGTGTACCTATCGTATATGTAGAATAGTATTGGTAAGAACCAAGTATCGATCCGTGGAAACAAATGTTTATAATAAGAAATCGTTGTTTTACTTTAATCGGAGGTTTTAATCATTTTGGGGTTAATTTTTGAACTTTTATAAAATATAAATACTTATATATAATATATAGGTGACCAAGACGAGAAATTCTAAACAAGTAGTTTAATTATAGGATGGTTACCATCTAAGATCAAGAATCCACTCCATTTTATCCTTGATAATTAATATGTAAACATGAGTTAAACTTGCCGTAATAATATATGATAGATAGCTCCTTAAGACTTAAGTAAGCATCTTTGACAGAAAAGGAGCAACATGCGCATTTTAAAGTCCACCCTTTCCTAATGTCATGCTACCTCGAGAATGTCAATTTAAGTTGGCAAATAGTTTCGTAAAGTAGAAATATTAGGATTGACTTCGATTTCTCAAATACCAATTCTAAAAACTTCGGGTGGTTGTAGTTTAGTCACACAACCTCCCCTAGGTTGATTTAAGTAGGTTATAATTACACATTCCATTAAATTATGATTTCTTTAACTAGCATGATATCCTAACCAATACCATCTTCGGATTACCAAGACTTAGAGAAATAGATTATAACTTATATATCATCATTTCTAAATACAATATAAGGATCCATGTTTCGTAAATTTATCAAAGTATTTCTAATTTTAAAGAACATGAATCGATCATAAATGATTGCCAATAGAATTGACAATCACCAACTTTGAATTGTTGATTTAAGATGGTGAAACACTTCTCAGCAAAAGATAATTGTAAGATAACCATGTACTTTACTAGACTAACCACATGTTTTATATTATTATCAAGTAAAACAAAGCTTCTTCATAGATATTAGATGGTAAATGGATTCTAGCTCATAATGAGCATTATTATGAACATTAGAATGGAAGATAATAACAAACACATGCTTAAACTAGAACAATCTAACCAAATGTGGATGAATATTCCTTTCTAATGATGATGAAGGTTAATGATGATGGTTGATGATGATGACCTCCAAGCCTTCAAACTCTTCACTAGATCTTCAATGTGAGTGTTAGTGTGTGTTTTTATAAGTGAAAACCGGATAGAACTCTCTTCAAAGCACACCAAACGAGTGCAACATGAGCCACTATTTATAGACAATCTGGAGTGTGAAGCACGGTCCCGTTCTTACGTAGGCACACCCCGTGCATTTTTATGACATGTGCCAGATTCGTTTTGTCTTTTCTTGTAGATGACCAAGGCCCCATGGTCAAGGGCACGACCCCGAGCTTTTGTTCACATTTTTTATCTTTTTTGTTGTTCAGAAGCATGGGGGCGTGTTTCTTGAGGCATGGGCGTGTTTCTTGTTTTTCTTGTGTTTTCTTCCGTTTTTCTTCATCTTTTCACTTGTTTCTTTGTTTGGGGCTCGGTGTCACCTGAAATTACATTTTATTATGATAAGTAGCCTTATGTGCTATGTTATTTGATAGAAATTGCAGTTTTTAGAGATTATTTGATGCTAAAAAGATGTATAATTTTATGTACATCAGCTAGCAAATGAGTTGTTGATCAAACCTATATCGGGTTAAAACATGTCACTCTTTAGTACAAATTTAGATTAACCTACGGGTGTAAACGAATCTTTCCTTGCCCCTCATTGAGTTACTTGAGATAGGAGTGCTAAAAATTTTTAATAAAGCCGTAACTTGAAAGATGGACAAAATCCATTGCCTCTTCTCATTAACCAATGTAATATATAATACATAGAATCCCCTATTTTAGGGATATATTTACGTATATTTGAATTATGAATAACAAGATAATTGTCATTAATATACAATACTATTACACCCCGCAGTCGAAGCGGGAGGTGATCGAATGTTGAGACTGGCTCAGAAGTCATTAAAAAGAATTTTCGGGAGTCCCTTCGTGAAGATATCTGCAATCTGATAGCATGTCGGTACATGTACAATGCGAACCTTTCCTCGCTGAACCTGCTCGCGAACAAAGTGTATGTCTAGATCGATGTGTTTCATTCTTTGGTGTTGCACTGGATTACCCGATAAATATATCGCACTTATATTGTCACAACACACTAAGGTCGCTACCAATAGTGGGCGATGTAGTTCCAAAAGTAAGTTCCGCAGCCAACAAAATTTCCACCACGACATTGGCTACACCCCGATAGTCAGCCTTTGCGATAGAACATGATACGGTCGACTAGCGTTTTGCCGACCAAGATAAAAGATTATCTCTCAAGTAAACACAATAGCCGGATGTCGATCGTCAAGTGTCTGGGCAACCAGCCCAGTCCGCGTCAGTATATGCCCGTAGTGCAAGTGTCAGTGTCGAACCGAGTGTGATTCCGAAATCCGAGGACCCTCGGAGGTACCGCAAAATCCGAAGTAACGCATTCCAGTGAGAGACCTTGGGTGAGTGCATATGAATGCACACACCTGCTAGACTGCGTAAGAAATATCAGGGCAGGTAAATGTGGGGTATTGTAGAGCCCCGAACAAGCTTCGGTAGAAAGTTGGGTCTTTGAAGTCGTACCCGTCGTTATCACTCAACTTCGGTTTTGTATCAACAGGCGTGGGTACCAATTTACATGTAGACATACCTGCTCTTTCCAAGATTTCATTCACATAATTACGTTGAGATAAGAACATAGAATCACCGTCTCGTTTGACCGAAATCCCAAGAAAGAAACTAAGTGGACCAAGGTCTTTCATTGCAAATTCAGAAGTAAGTTTGGTCATGATGTGAAGTCTTATAGCTTCTGAGGAGGTGGTGAGAATTATGTCGTCAACGTAAATAAGAATATAGGCTGTCTCGGATCCATGCTGATACACAAAAAGTGAGTTATCACACCGGCTTTGGGTGAATCCGAGTGTGACAACGAAGTCTATAAATCTTTGGTACCACGCCCTCAGTGCTTGTTTTAACCTGTAAAAATATTTCTTTAGTTGACATACATGGCCCAGAAAATCGCGGTGACGAAACCCATGGGTTGATGCATATATACTGTCTCATGAAGCGTTCCGTGTATAAACGCATTCGTCACATCGAGTTGATGAATCGACCAAGACTGTGAAAGGGCCAACGATATTGCTGTGCTAATAGTGGCTGGCTTTACCACTGGACTAAACGTTTCCCCACAATTGATACCCAGTTGTTGGTTTCTATCGTCACAAACCAATCGCCCGCCTTGTATCTTTCCAAGGACCCGGCCGACCAAAATTTATGCCGGAATAACCACATACTTCATATTACATTCATCTGTGGTTGGCGCGGGACTAATTCCCATGTTCCATTTTTAATAAGGGCATTAAATTCCATATTCATTGCTTGGCGCCATTCAGGTGTAGACAAGGTAACGGTCGGTTTAAGGGGAATAGGGGCGATAGCGGTGGTATTTAGGTTAAATTGTTGTTTCGGCTTCGAAATTCCGTCCATGGATCTGGTACGGATGGTGTGGGTATTTGTAAGTGGGATTTTCACGGTGGGTGGGTTGGGATTGTTCTTCACAGTAGGGATAAGATCAATTGTTGGGTTTGGGTTGTGGTTAGTTTTGGCCATAGTAAGTGTGGGGTTAGTATGGGTGGGTTGGTCGTAGAGGTATTAGGTATTGGGACTAAGTTTTGAGTTGTGTTAGGTGGTCGGCGACTTTAAACTCGCAAGGGAGTTGGTACAGTAGCCATAGGGGGTGGGGGAGCCGATCGGGTAGGTGTGTTGTTGATGGGGGGATTAGGTGAGGGAGTGTGGTCTGTGGTTAAGTGTCAATATTGTGGGTGTATTGGGCCGGTTAGAAAGGTGTAAGTTTAAAGTGTGGGTTTGTTTATTGTTTTGAATGGAAATAAGGTTTTGTCTAATTTTACGTGTCTACAAATAATTATTTTCTGTGTCGAGAGGTCAAGACACTTGTAACCATGATGTTGGGTAGGATAACCAAGAAAGACACAAGGTTTTGAGCGAGGCTCAAGTTTTTAAATCTGGGTGTGAGGAATGAGCGGGTAGCATAGACAGCCGAACACTTGAAGGTGGTCGTAGGAAGGTGTCCGTTTGTAAAGTAAGTAAGTGGAGTTCGAAAATTATGATTTTTACTTGGAAGAATCTTGATTAAATAGGTAGCCACTTCTAGCGCATGGTGCCAAAAGTTATTTGGTATGTCGGAGTGGGCTAGAAGGGTGCGAATGATGTTGTTGATCGAGCGGATTTTGGGTTCCGCTTTACCGTTTTGAGAAGAGGTGTACGGGCATGAAAAACGAAAGGTCATGTTGTGTTGGTTGCAAAATGATTGAAAGGAATTATTAGAGAATTTCTTTTCATTATCACACTGAAACTGCTTAATTTTGCTTTCAAACTGAGTTTCAATTAGTTTATAAAACGTTTGAAAAATAGTGTAAACTTGTGATTTGTTGCAAATGGGATAGGTCCATAGAAAATTTGTCACGTCATCAACAAACAGTATATAATAACGATGACCACTGGTGCAAATTATTGGTGATGTCCATAAATCACTGTGTATCAAATCAAATGTTAAATAAACATTAGAAGTAGATTGAACAAAAGGCAGTATAGTACTTTTTCCCAAAACACATGGTTGACAAAGTTTTGAATTAATCTTATTACATTGAATAGAAATAGATTTATTTAAAACATAATTGCCCCCGGGTGTCCCAAGCGTTGATGCCAAACATCTTGAGCGAGAGCGGTGAAGGAAGGATAACATATTTTAGAGATGATTTGAGGCGTGAGCGGATAGAGGTACCCGATACTATTGCTGCGTAGGATACGCGCCTTGGTCTTGAGGTCATTCACAAGAAAACCAAAAGGGGAAAACTTAATAGAAATTTGGTTATCCGTAGTTAAACGAAGAACCGATAAAAGATTTTTGATAATATTAGGTGCAAGGAGAACGTTGTTTAGTTTTACGGGTGGGAACGGTGGTGTTAGGGTTTGGTTGCCTTGTCCGACTACGGGAATGGTAATACCGTCACCAACAATTATATGTCGTGAATTGCCATTATTAAAAAAAGAATTGACATTACCTGGGTTGTTGGTCATGTGGTTCGTGGCACCTGTATCCATGAACCATGGCTGCTCAAGAGGATTAAGGGCCATGGTATGAAGAGCCTGTTCAATGTCAGTGGGAGTGTAGCCGGCGGTATAGGCCTGAGATGGTCTCGGACCAAGAACTCCATGGCCGGATGAGTTAGGCTGTGAAGTTGTCGGATATGGGCAAGGTGGAGATGACGCCCACTGCTGCCATTGAGACGCCCCTGCTCTCGGGTTAGACCACATGCCGGGAAACGGCGCAGATGGATAATACCCGACCTGCTAGAAAGGCCCGCGACTAGCCATATTTCTCCCACGAACTCTACCCTTGCCGCGTCTGCGGCTGTAACTGCTGCTTTTTACCCGTCCCCTATTCGTTTCTCGCTTCCACACGTTGATCGGAGGGTGCGTTTTTGCTGTCGTTAGAGCTGACCTGTAAGGTAGTGGTTGTCGAGTTGGCTGCATGGAGTGCAAGGGCTGCTCTTTCAGTTTCTTCCTGGCATAGTTGCGAGTGGCAGTTGTTGAAATCGGGCAACGATTCCTTGTTACAGATCACGATAGAAATGGTGGCGTATTGTTCTGTTAGGCCACCAAGTAATTTCAAAACCAATTGTGTTTGGGACATAGGAACATCAACGTTGTGAAGTTGGTCAGCAAGTATCTTAATCTTCTGGCAATATGCAGCCATGTCTTTGAAATTCTCGAGTCGTGTGTTAGTGAGCTTAGCCTGCAGATACAGAGCACGCGAACTCTTGTTGTCTTGAAAAAGGTTTTCGAGAGCGATCCACGCGTCGTACGCCATGGCGTTTTTCTTGAGAATGGTCTGAAGGAGGTTGGGGGAAATCGTCCTGTATATCCACTGTAGGACGATAGCATCAATCTTTTCCAAGAGTCTTGTGTTGAGGCTGGGTCTTTTTCTTCGTCTTTGTTAGCATCCGCAGAGGAGGAAGACGATGACTGTTGTCACGGCTCGAGATGGTCAGCGACAAGAAACGCTGTGCAGTGGATTTTGAATAATTCCGACCAAGTTACGTATTGAGCACTCTCGTTATCGAGAGTGATCGTAATTAAGTGCCTAATGTTGGTGACTTTGATCGCTGGGTGAATAAGGGATGCCATGGGAGCCGCTGTTTTGAAATGAAGGATGAGAAGATGGGTTGCCGGCGACGGTAGGGCCGACTGTTATAGTTTGTAGCGGAGGGTGCGAGGGAGAGAAAAGGAAGGAGATAGACTGGCTTATGATACCATGAAAGATGGACAAAATCCCTTGCCTCTTCACATTAACCAATGTCAATATATAATACATAGAATCCCCTATTTTAGGGATATATTTACGTATATTTGAATTATGAATAACAAGATAATTATCATTAATATGCAATGCTATTAGAACTTAATGTTGGGTCAAACGGGTTACGGGCCAAAGGTTGTGGGTAAGAATACTAAATGGTTCAGGGTAAAACGGGTAGCTGTTTAGGCCGTTGTTAGGTATTTAAGAGTTACTTACTTTTCTTAATTGTAACCATGTTGATCGAATACAACAAGCTTTTGTTATTTGACTTTATATACTGAGCGACTGTGTAACCGAATCCTAGAGTCAGAGAAGGAAAATCATCATCATCGTACTCACTATATCTCACAAATAGCAAAGCTATGGTAGGGTTTGATGAGGGTAAGATGTAGACAGCCCTACCTCTAGCATTTAGGAATAGAGAGGCTGCTTCTGGTGAGACCCCGGCTCGATAGTAGTTTTGCATCAAGCCTGGACATAAGGCACGCAACACTCAACCATCGGGACACCGCATGTACCCTTGTCTTTCGGCAAACAACGCCACCACATTTAGGAATCAAGTCAATGAAGAAGTAAGTAGTGGGCAGGGTCTGTAATTTATTTAAACTGTCACTTCCTTTTCATACAATGTATATGTTTTTTAATCATAGACCTAGATCAAATATATGTTTTTGTTTCCCTGTTATGATTCCTAAAATACATCAAATATTTTTATATTTTTATATAGTTCAGGAGTTACTTAGAAAATTGAACAGTAATAAGGCTATTTAACATTTATACTTTGTGTTATTTGTGTAACTAATTCTTTATATTCCTTTTATTTTTTTATTTATTTGTTATATAAGCAGACAAGGAATCTTATCTTATCTTGACAAAAAAAGTTGCCTTTACTCTCCACATGTACCTGCACAATTTTTCCACTGTAAATATCAGCTCTTGAAGGCATCTACTCTCTACATATGTACTTTATGTGTTATTTGTGTAACTAATACTCTCTTTTTTGTTAATACAGATTTCGTTTTATCCGCCTTTAAGCTTAAATTCAAGTATGATCTCTAGAATTCCCTCCACCAAAAGGCATTACAACTTACAAAGAACATGAATCTTATCTGACGGAATAAGAGGCTTTACTCTCTCCACGTTAGTGCACGTATTTTTCCACTTTAAATATCAACCCTTGAAGAGTTATTCTATTATTTCTTACAAGTTTGATTGCAATCAGTTTTCGTTTTATTAAGATCCTTGAAGGCTTTGAAGCATACATTATTGGAAATCAAAGAACACAGGTTGAACGATTTATGATAACAACAACAATTGATAAACTAAGATTCTTGTATTATTAACTTTAAGATCAATCTTGGGTACAACAACAAAGGTGTCGGCCCTCACCCTTATATACACAAGGTTTTTGGCGGTTTAACTGTCAACTAACCAAACCGCTATGGCAGTTATAAGTAACTGTAATAACCGTCAAGATAACCGATTATTGGTTGTGACAAGGTTAACCGACAACTACCTATGTTACAATAATAATAACAATAACCTAAGTACTAATGTTTATTTACAAATGCTAAGTATAGAAAATATAATCTAATGATGTTTATAGTTCTAATATACATTCAATGGCTTCTACTTCAGCTTCATCATTTGAAAAAAGCTTCAAATATGATGTTTTCTTAAGTTTTACGGGAGAAGACACCCGTAAGACCTTTGTTGATCATCTGTATCATGCGCTTTGCAATAGAGGCATAACCACATACAAAGATGATGAAAAAATCGAAAAAGGGGAAAGAATCAATGAGCATCTCCTAAGATCCATTGAAGACTCGAGAATTCACATCATTCTTTTTTCCAAGAACTATGCATCTTCATCATGGTGCTTAAACGAGCTTGTAAAGATTATGGAGTGCCCGAAGACGCAGGAGCAGACTGCTTACCCAGTGTTCTATGATGTGGAACCCACCGAAGTCCGCCACCAAAGTGGGGCAGTTGGAGAAGCCTTTGCAAAACTTGTTGCCAAACATGAAAAGGGCAGCGGGCTGTTCTCCTTCTTTAAGTGGTTCACACGAAAGAGGAAGAGGATGGTGGAAGATGTAGTATCTTTATCATTGCATTTTGCATTAGCTAATAGAAAAAATAAAAATATTTTTGTTTTATAGTTGTAGAAGTTAATACTAAGAAAGTTTTGCAATTTGTTAAACAGGAAAATGAAGATGATGTTGCAAGATGGAGACGTGCCATGGAAGAGGCAACCAGTCTTGCAAGATGGGAATAGACGAATACCTTTGATGGGTAATACCTTCATCTTGTTTATTGAAGAAACACTAATCGGACCCCGGGCAGATTACAGATAACCTGGGGGTTAGATAGATGTTTCCCACGAGGGGTTAGACCCCGGAAAAGATGGTTCTTCTGATAACCTGCAAAACAGACACCGTGAGCTCGTCACTGAGAAGGGGGGGTTCCTCCTTGTGACCACCCTCCGGCGTGAGAATCAGACTAGATTGCTCTTGAATATAAATGTATATTAAGAGATTGCTAGAGCAGATATCAGGTATAATATGTAATACGAGATAGTATATGATGATAAGATGATAAGATGAGATGATCATACCATTTGGGGTATTTATAGCCGAAGGTAGGTTTCCAAGAAGGTATTGCCGGCTGAATAGTATTCCTGTTCTACCAACTATGGCCTATGCACGTGCCATGCTGGTAGTTGGTGGGTTGGCAGCGGCTGACAGTGACCAGGCCTGCTGTGTACTATTCCTTTTCCACCAACTGCCGGCTGTGCACGTGGTATGACAGGAGTTGGTGAGTAGGCAGCGGCTAATAGTGATACACTACAGGAGCATGCTGCTCGGCATACTGTTGTCAATGAGCTGTCGTATATTTGGTCAGATCTTTTGCCCATACCTCATCAGGTATAGTACAGAAGATCTTCCCGACCGTACGGACTGGCTTATTTGGGCGGGAGTATTCCCCCTCCCGCCTCTGTGCGGGATTGTTCCCGGCTTTGCTCATTCCTTCAGGTGACAACTGAATTATTGAGAGCTAAGTGCCTTGTGCCTGTAGCCTTGCTGCGCGGGTGGCCTTCCCTGATGGCTTGTATCCGCAGCTGCGGGAACAGGCAGAGTACACCATTGGGAGGCATTTCCTGCGGGAACAGCTTGCGTACTGCGCGTAAGGACGTCACGTCTCTGAGCATGGTGGGTCCTGCGGATCCAGTTGGTTTCTGCGCAGACGTCTCTCTTCAAGGTGAGTCTTGCGGGTCCAATTGGGCTCTGCTGGGACCTACCTCTTCAAGTCCCCCCAGTCCAATGTTCTTCTCATGAATGTTTAATAAAGTGGGGTGAACTTTTGGACTTAAGCAAAGGGTTTTGAAAAGGGTATAGTTTTAAGGTTTTCCATGGGGATTCTTCCCGCGGAAGTCCTTATGTCACTTGCAGAAATTCCCGACTTTCCTGCTTGATCTTTGGGTATGATGCGGGTAGGTCTGTAACCTCCTCGCAAGTCAGGAGCGTTGAGTCCCACTTGTGGATTCTCCATGAGGTTTTGGTAGTTTTGAACATAGTGATCAATTATGTTAAAACCACCAATTCCTTCCTGGAGCTTCAAACAATGTAGTTCTCGACGTTCCCGCTATGCGGGGATGTTATTCCCGTTTCCGCAAGCATTGCCCAGAAGATCCTTGGTTTCAATTCCCTGCGGAGCGCTAGGTATGTGAAGGGTTTTGCCTTAACACTGTACCCGCGCTCGTCTTACAGTTACTTTACTTCCAAGGTATTCCTGGCGTCAATTCCCTGCGGGTGCTAGGTATGTGAAGGGTTTTGCCTTAACACTGTACCCGCACCTGTCTTATGGTTACTTGGTTGCCAAGGTATTCCTGGCTTCAATTCCCTGCGGGTGCTAGGTATGTGAAGGGTTTTGCCTTAACACTGTACCCGCACCCGTCTTATAGTTACTTGGTTGCCGAGGTATTCTTGGCTTCAATTCCCTGCAGGTGCTAAGTATGTGAAGGGTTTTGCCTTAACACTGTACCCGCACCTGTCTTACAGTTACTTGGTTGCCAAGGTAAGGGGTATTTTCCCGCTTACTTTTGAATCTTTTTTAATTTTGAAATTCGAAGAGTTGGCGAAAGGATAAGAACAGTCCAAACCTCTGAAACGTCGTGCGACGGTTTCTTCTGTGTCAGGACGTGCAGGAAGTTATTGTGACGTGACAGTACCTGGTCATTCCAGACGCTTTTTCAGGCGCGTGAGCGCGATTTTTCGGGCGCGTGGCCGCGAAATTAATGGTACGCGTCCTTTCAACAGCTGTTGCCAGCTTGCTTTTTGCCACGTGTCATAGTTTCATTGCACCTTCGATTTCTCTATCTTCCGCATTAAATTCATCGCATTAATTGCGATTAGTATATAAGGGGGGAGAGGGTTCTTTGTAATCCACACTTTCACTTTTCTCTTCATCCTCAAAACGATTTCCGGCGAATACTCACCTTTTCAGTCGAGCATTCTCTTGAAATCGTTTTCTTCTTTCATCTGCAAGATGTCTTCTCATGATCTTGAGGCTACAGCCCAGGAGGCTGGGGTGTACGCCGATGACAAGAGTACTGCTGGCGAGTGCCAGTGTGCTCTTCCTGTCGATCTATATCAGTACATCGTCAGGAAGTTCATGCTCGAGTCTCTCGAGCCTGAGTTTCCTGAACCCCATCAGACGGTGTATGATGCCCCCAGAGGCAAGATCGGGGTATATGCTGCATTCTTTGTCTATGGGAATCTTAGGTTCCCGTTGACAAAGTTTGTGTACCGTGTCCTAGAGAGGCATGGTGTACACCTGACTGAGGTGCACCCGATGGCGATAGCGAAGATTCGCCACTTCGAGTGGGTGTGCCGGATTCTGAGCCCTTCGTCGACCGCCTGATGACCTTCTACTCTTGGAGGTGCATCCAGGGGTGGTACACGCTGATAACCCGGATTAAGGGTTTGAAGATTTGCGCAACCGAGCGCAGTCTTCGCTCGTGGAAGCGGGAGTTCTTCTTTATCTCCGCTCGCGCCATCCCCCATGCCATGAATTTCAAGAATGGGCAAGCACTTCCCAGCCTTCACGCCTCCAACTACCAGGAGGCGGAATGGTTCTCGAAGATATCCCGAGTCCAATCTCCGGTTTACCGGTTTGCGGAGTCCGGGATGGTGATGCTCGGGATGAGCCGGGTGTGGAAGGATGCGGATGCGCAAAAGATCCCAATCGTCCTTGAATACGGTTCGAACTCTGTTCCTTACGGTTTGCTCTGTTTCTTTTTGTTGATTTAGAATCTCTTCTAACTTCTTTCCTGTTTATTTCAGAGGGGAACAACTTGCAGTCGCTCTTGTATCCGCGGGAGGCTGACAGTCCCGCTCGGATGGGTACTCGCGCTCTAGATGAGAACGAGTTGCCCATCCTTGAACAGACGGCGGATCGGTTCGTGGAGGTCTACCCGCTAGGCCACGAGATCCTGAGCGCCAGGCGGCCAGGTAAAGCGTTATTCAACCCTCGACCCCTCAATGCTGAAACCTCTGCTGGAATTCCTCTAATCTTATGTTCTGATGAGGAATCCGCAGATGGTCCTCCGTTGGTGCGGAAGAAGAAGGCTGCCGGCGGGAAGGGGAAGGAAAAGGTGGCCTCCACTGCCGATCCGGTGCCTCGGTCTGACTCAGAGGCCGAGAGCGAGGAGGTGGCGGGGAACCCCGGTGGTGATAAGACCACTGCTCCGGAGGCTGGGACTGTCACCTCCGGAGAGCCCAGGATGACAACGGTGAGCGGCGTGAAGAGGCCGGCTCCATCGGGTTCATCCCCGCCTGTCCGCACTTTTAGGCTCAAGAAAACACGTAAGTACAAACTTTATTTTTAACTTCATAGCTTTCCATCATTAATACTTCTTCTTTGTGCAGGCATGGATGTTGACGCATTCCAGGGTGGAGCGGGGAGGAGTACCTCCCCGCCCATGACGGTAGGCTTGGTCAGCCTACCTGAGGCGACGACCCAGGCGGCTGCGCCTACGCCTGCTTCCGCTGGTTCAGCTGCTCACTCCGTTGAGCCAACTGTTCCAGCTGTGATGACATCACCGCCGGCCGTCAGTGCCATTTTTACCGCATCTTTCACCTAGCCGGCGGTTACTTTTGCTGCGGATTCCGCAGCGGCGACCGCGGCGGCTTTTACCATGCCTCCTCCGTCATCGGCAACGACGGCCGATCCTTCAGGTATGCATGGGGCTTCTCGCCAACCTCTGCCTCCTTCCCATCTACCTGACCTCTTGGACGGATTTCCCTTGGGTTCATGTGATGGGTTTGGCGGCTATCGGCCTGTTATTGACCCTACAGGTGCGTAGGGTTCTTTTGGCCTATTTTTTTTTTTTTTATATATCATCTTTTCCTAACTGCTTTTTGTTTTTTGCAGTGTCGGATTCCAATGAAGTGTATGTTCCACGATGGAACATCCGCCGAGGAACAACCCTTCGCACACCTGTGGAGTGCGTGGAGTGGGCTCGTCACGCAGCTCCCAGTGGTGCGTTGGGGGAAGCCATGGCTAGCTACCAGGAGGGTAGGCTAACCAATGAGCTTCGGGTTCTCCTGGCCCGGATGCAGCCGCGAGTCGAGCTGCTTTGTCGTGAAAACGACAAGTTAAAAGCAGCTCGCATTCAAGAAGTAGCTCGGGCGCGGGCTGTCCGGGAGGAGAACGTAAGGCTTACCGCAGTGGCTGCGGAAAAGGAGAAGGCCTTCAAGGCCCTCGAGGTTGAAGTTCAGGCCCGGCTCGAGGCCCGTTCCAAGGCTGCCCAAGCTGTCAACGAACAGCTTCGGCTGGCCAAGGAAACTGCAAGGAACGCAACCGAGAGGGCCACCAAGGCTGAAGCTGTTGCTGAGCCTCTACGCGTGGAGAATGAGGAGCTTAAAGCCAAATTAGAGGCTCTCCAGCAGGCTCATGATGCCTTGGCGATGGAAGACGCCAAAAAGCTCCAAGAGATCTTGGACCAGAGGGGGGTGCTTGACCACACTGAGCGGAAGCTAAAGGGCGTCGAAGAGGCTGCGGCTAAAGAAGTGTTGCTTGCCAACCTCAACAAAAGTGAAGCCGAACGCGCCCGTAACGAAGCTCAAGCTGCCCTCCAAGAAGCTCTGGTTGCCAAGGAATGGCTTATTCGAGAAGCGTTGTCTCATGTAAGCTTTTCATGTCTTTACGCTTTTCTTTGTAAATAGAAAAGGTTTTGATACTTGTATTTTTTCTTGTAGGTTGTGCATCGGGTCTTCGCGGATACGTCTTATGACGATGCTATGAGCGCAGCCCTCAACGCTTCTCATGAGGATGGGGAAAAGGCCGGCTTCCTGCTTGGTCTAGGGTTCATTGAGAAAGGCATCCCGCCTTCCAACTTCCCTTTATTTGATGTGGATACTGAAGCTGTATACGACCAAGCAGTGAATCAGTATGCCGCCTTCCCGCATCCGGTGGTGGAGAAGGTGAACGAAGTTGCTGCTGCTGATGATGGGCTAGCTATCCTTAAAGCTTTCCTTGAACCGCCACGCTCTACTGATGGTGCTGGTCCAAGTGGAAGTGGCCCTGAAGCTTGATCCTGAAGATCCCTTCCCACTGCTAGGATAGGTTTAGCTTGTATAGATTTATATTCTTGTAGGCGGGTAGTTACCCGGCCATTCTTGTAATGAATATTATGAAATATAAATCTTTGTGCGGGTAAGACCGCTATTTTCACTGGATTCCTTGCTTTATAAACGTTATATGACTTGCATACTTTAGTTTAAATTAGCAATTTTCCAAGTGTTTAGAATAAGTTAACCTTTGAACGTGGTAGATAATAGGTTGAAGTTTTGCTTCCTCTTTCGTGATTGTGCGGGTAGGACCGTCACTTGCACTTAGTAGAATGGCTAAACTTTACCTACATCTGACCTGCGTGGAGGTTTTCCTCATCCTTTTGTTAGAAATTCTCTGTTTTGAATAAGTTATCCGTTCGACGCGCGGTTGTCAATAGGTTTGGTTTCCTCTCATGATTTGTGCGGTTAGGACCGGCACTTTCATTTAGTTGACCAAAGTTTACTTATGACTGACCTGCGTGAAGGTTTGCCGTTTTTAGGGTTTATGCGGGTTTTGCCGCCTTCCCCACGCAACGACTTTCCACGTAATTATGCGATGAAAACCAGCATATCCGTGTTGAAAGTTCTTAAAAGTATAAATGTAAAATCATCAGCGTCGATGTTCTAAGGAGAATCATTTCCATTAGAAGTGGCTCTGGGCCTTTTCTTTACAAATTTGGAATTGATCTACATGCAAACTGTGTAATTGAGCTCCCTTCCATGTTGTTGGGATGGGAGTGCCATCTAGCCGATATGCACCTGGTTCGGGATCTCGTTGCTTGCGCAGTATGTAGTCTCCAACATTGAAGCTGCAATTTTATTCGTGTTTTCCCCAACTGGGGTTCTACACGCATCAGCCTGCTCAGCGTTCATTGCGCCACGAGGTGCGCGAGGGTCCCATCTCTGACAAATGCTTCGACCATGTCCTTTACGTCTATGCATTCTTCAGTGTTGTGGCCTTTTGTTCTGTGAAAGTCACAGTATTTGCTCCGATCAGCATTGTGACGATGTCGGATTATTGGAGCCTTTGGCCATGGGAGCTCCTCAGTGGCGAATATCTCGGTGACGCTTTTGGTGAGTGGCGTCCATCTGGAGTTCTGATTTGACCGTTCGTTATCCCTTCCGCCTAACCGATGTTGCAAGCCGGATGAGGTGTCAAAGTTTACCCTTGACTGCCAAATGCCTAGCTTCCGCTTTTTATTTAATCGGGCGGTAAGGACGTTATCTTCTCTTGTTTTTTGGGTGTAGAGGTTTGTGCTCTGTGGGAGATCTCTACCCAGTTGCTTCTCCGTTTCCGCAAAGCGTTTTGCTGCTGTCATGATGGCATCCCATGTGGATGGCATGCCATCTTTACCCGTTAAGGTGCGGATGAGTTCTGGGTCGTTCGCGCCCTGGATGAAAGCAGCGCGAACAAGATCTTCGCTGATATTACCCAGACTTAGCTTCTTTGAGTTGAAGCGAGTGATGAAGTCTGGCAAAGATTCATCTTTTTCTCGAATGCAATTGAGGATTGTCCATTGCTCCTCGGTATACTTTCTTTGTTGGCTGAAGTGTTAGCTAAACTTCTGCTGGAAGTCTTCCCAATCGTAAATGTGGTGGACCGGTAGACGATCAAACCATGCTCTAGCTGCCCCAAGAAGCGTCATTTGGAACATGTAACACCACGTAGGTTCCGTCCAACTACTGACGGTTGCCCCCGCTATGAACCTGTTCAAATGATCGTCTGAATCAGATATACATCGTAAGTGCCGATGTTGGACATCTGTTTGGCACTTTTGGGGACGATTGCTTCCGCAATGTCCCTTGCAAATTTGGACGTTCCCGCCTTTGCAGCAGTTGGTGTAAATGTTTTCGAGAAGTCACGTGGATTTCCACCTGTGTTTTTTGGTTTGAAGGTTTCTTCAAAATGCCTTATCGGTTGGGAGTCCGTTTCCTTACGCTTCCCTTTCGCCCTATGACGAGGGTTTGCGTCACTATCGGATTCCTCCGAATCATTGTCCCAGTACTCTCCGAATTCGTCAGCCTGTTGGACGGAACGCAAGCGTTCGTCCAACTCAGCTTGGAATTCCTTCTGACGTGCCTCCGCCCATGCTTTAACTTGTTCAAGTGTTTGGCGGGGGAGTCTCGTCTGTTGTCTTTCCGCCTGGTATTATTGAATCCCAGGGGATGGTTGTTTACTGCACTTGCCCCAGCTTAGATAACTGGGGTAGTGTTCGTAAAATTTACTGCACTTGCCCCGGCTTGGGTAACCGGGGTAGTGTTCGTAAAAACTGTGTAGTCGTCGGTATTCCCCCCAGTAGCTGGGGTTGTGGTTACCGGAGTTTCTTTAACCATCTTTCCAGAAGTTTGAAAAAACTGAAAAGAAATGAAGTTCTAGCTTTATGCACGGATGGCGCCAATGAAGAAATGAAGTTCTACCTTTGATGGGTAATACCTTCATCTTGTTTATATTGTCATATTCCTAGTTTAAAACATGAGTATATACGCACGGGGCAATAAAAATAAGGGTTTTCTAAAATCTGTTTAAAAAATATGAAATGTGTTAACCTTAGAACCGGTTTCACAAGTGATTAACAGTAGAAGAAGAGCTAGATTTTGCAACACAAACAAGATTACAAGAACACAAACCTTCAACCAGCAATTGCTTCTTGAACGAAAAAAAGAAACCTTTGGCTACAAGCTACTGATCAAACATGCACCACAATACACCAACAAACAGTTCAATGTTTTTATTGATAAATTACAAACTCAAAAACTCTATCGGCTTGGTGTACACTGTACATACACCCATACGGTTCTAATCCTAATCAAATAGTACATAATTTGTATCTAACACAAATAGAGTTTAGGATAAGACTAAATTGAAATAAGACTAACTTATTAATTAATAGATAATAAGTGAATTATTATTTAAAATCTCCTCAAGGCCACCCATGAGATTTACCAAACCGCCATTTATTCAAATATTGTTTCGTTTAATAAAATGACAACAAAAATGATTCAAGTTTTAATGTGAATTATATGAAGGATCACTAATTCAAAAATACTTCTTCTATAAAATCCCAAGATTGTCTGATTTCCATTAACGAAAAAATATTTTCAATAGTTATCTTTGTAGTGTGCCTTTCGTAGAAGGTGGGTCCAATAACGGTGCTCTGATATAGAATTGAAATATACTGTCCATTTGGGATTATCACTAATCTGATTGAATCTTCTTTAAAACACAGGCATGAAGCTAAGTTCATTGAGAAAATTATTAAAGACATTTCACCAAAGCTACATTTAATCAGCTTGAATGTTGATGACAACTTAGTAGGCATGGAGACCCGGCTATTAAACGTGGTTTCATCTCTAGAACTTGATTCCGATGATGTTCTTATGATTGGGATCAGGGGGATGGGAGGTGGTGGAAAGACGACTTTGGCCAGAGCTATTTTTGATCATATATCCATCCATTTTGAAAGTAAAAGCTTTGTTGAGAATGTCCGGGAACGTTCACAAGGCTCTGGTTTGAAGGAATTGCAAAAGCAGGTCCTTCAAGATGTCTTAAATGATCAAAAACTTGATGTAAATAGTGTTTATGATGGAAAATGTATGATGAAAAAGATGATACATGGTAGAAACGTTCTTCTTGTTCTAGATGACGTGGATCATATCGAACAGCTTGCTGCGTTAGCAGGTATGCCTAATTGGTTTAAGCCAGGAAGTAGAATCATCATCACAACAAGAGATGAGCAAGTGCTGATAGCACACAAAGTGAACAACATTCATGATGTCAATCTGCTATCAGATCAGGAAGCACTTTGCCTCTTCAGTTGGCATGCATTTGGGAGAGAGATTCCAATTAACGGGTATAAAGAGTTATTAGAAAAGGTTGTACATTACGCTGTTGGTCTTCCCTTAACAATCAAAGTTTTGAGTTCACATCTTTGTGGTAGAAGTGAACTTGAATGGTAGATGCCATAAATAGATTAAAAAATATTCCGCTGAAAGAAACTCTAGAAAAATTGGAACTAAGCTATAATGGTCTAGAAAATGACCAGAAAGAAATATTCCTAGATGTTGTATGCGTGCTGAAAGGTGAAACGAAATACAGAGCAATCAGAATACTTGAAAGTTGTGGATTTAATGCTTGATTGGTTTAAGAGTTCTTGAGCAAAAATCATTAATAACTATTTCCAATGGACATGGTTTCGACATCCATGATCATATAGAAGAAATGGGCAGGAATATTGTTCGGCGTTTGCACCCTAACGAACCTAGCAAACATAGTCGATTATGGATTAAAGAGGAAATTAAAGATATATTGGTCAATGAATTGGTAAGTTTCAAGCTTATATGAATGGTGGAAAACTAGGATGTTTTCCATTTTCTATTTCACATTTTCATAACAACTTCTTTTTATTATTATTTACAGGGCACCGAAGCAACACGAAGTATACAACTAAATTTTACGTATGTTGATCGAGAAATCATTAACATAAATGGTCTTAGAAAGATGAAGGAACTTAGATTACTTTACATGGATTCTAGATATTTATATTTAGAAAACGATGAAGTTAGCCAATGCTTACCAGATGCCTTACAATCTCTATGCTGGCATGGATACCCTTTTCGGTCCTTACCTGAAACATTTCAAGCAAATATGCTTGTTAACCTTGACATGCGTGGTGGAAATATTGTAGGTCCCGAAACCGGATCAAACAACAAAACAAACTAAGTACTAGTCGTTCTTGGATCAACCTCACAACTAGTTGGCAGAAACAACTAGTCGAACCGAGATCTCGGATCTTGTGTGTGTGGGTAAGGGAGGCCGAAAGTGAGAGAGGTTAGGGAGAGTTTTGGAGTTAAAGAATACTTGGATAATAATTTGTGAAAAGGTTAGTTTGGTGTATGAGACACACACACCTTATATATGTGTGTGTTTACTCATACACCTCTTTCATTAATAACGTCCAATGGGCTCCAAATACAAAGGCCTCGGGCCCAAACATACAAATGTAAACAAATAAACAACTTAAACGTACACTAGTTACAAATACGAAAGACTACTATCGAAATGGACCTTACAATCTCCCTCTAGTCTTTTGTATTTGCCTTATTTCCTTCTCACCCCTCGCATTCCGACTCATATTCGAATACCTCATCTGGATCTTCTTCAAATGGTTGTTTTTCAACAAGTATTCTGGCGAACTTGTTGAACTTTCCAACGATGGCGTTCGTGTTGTCACGACGGACATCTTCAACTGAACAGAGGGGTGACTCTATTAGCTTCTTGAGGTCCCGAAGTCCAAGTCCTGCAGTTCAAGCTCATCAAAGAACGTGAGCTCATGACTGCGAGTGCAATTTATGATAACTTCGCCATATTCGTTGTCGAATTCCCATGCAATGAAGTCGTGAAGAAACTTCGACCTCGTTCACATGTTTCCCATCCTACTAACGCTATAGAATTTGGTTCCTTTTCTTGAGTTTCTTCGAGCAGGTACAGCAACATGAGTGACAACATGTTTATCAACGGCTGACTCAACATTCTCCCTAACCGGTGTGTCGGGATTAGGAGAATAATTGATGCCATCATCACTTTCATCATTATCTTCATCCACGACTTTCTCAACTGTAGGGACGGTACATGCAAAAGAGCAGAAGTTAAGTAAAGAGGCGATCTCAGCCTCCACCGCAGCTTCCGTTTCCCTCGTTTTCTCAGCCTCCTTTGACGGCTCAAAGTCAGCCGCCTTAATTTAGGTGGCATCACCACTACCACTTCCACTACCATCACTGTTTCCACTATCAGACTCGTCATCATCGTCCTCATCAGCACCGTCACGAGCGAATCCAAGCAATTTGAATATATACATGATATATTCTTGTCGGGTCAATACTTAACGAACTATGCAATGAGGACCTTGTTGTAAACAAAAACCCATTTTGACTAAATACTTAAAAATTAAAATAAAATTTAAAAATTAAAAATTAAAATTTTAAAATAAGTTTAAAGTAAAATAAAGTTTTAAAAGTTTAAATTAAAATAAAACAGAAAATGAAACTTTTTAGACAAAAATGAAATTTATTCAAAATTTAAAATAAGTTTTAAAGTAATTACAAAGATGAAAACAAAAGTAAAATAATTTAAGAAATAAGAATAAAATAAGATAAAATCAAATAAGTTAGAAGTAAAGATAAAATTTAAAAATAAAGTTAAAAATAAAAAATAAAGTTAAAATGAACATTAAAAATTTCAAATTAAAAATTAAGACAAACACAAGATTTATACAAACCTTAAAGAAAAAAAGTTTAAAATTTTAAAGAAAAAAAATTAAAAACACGATTGCAAAATAAAGTTGAAATTAAATAAATTAAGATAAAATCAAATAATTTCATAAATAATTTAAAAAGAAGTTAAAATAAAATTAAAAGAAATATAAGTTAAACTAATTTTAACATGTAAAATAAAAACTTAAAAATGAGCTAAAATTTAAAATAAAATAAGGAGAAAGTTAATAATATATTAATCATGTTAATTAATATACAAAATAAGCTATTAATACTTGTTTTTTATGAGAAAGATCATGACATGGAATCATATCGTCTATAGTGTCCTAGATCACACTTCTATTTGGATATTATTATGCCAACAACCCAAAGTTGATTGTTGATATGTTGGTCCACCTTCAAACTTAACAAGTATTTTAATTTCACAGTGATACGTTGAAGTATAGTTAGGCACAATACTTGTGTGGTCCCCTGTTAATCCAACATGTTACATACTCCATCATACCTCGGGCATACTTTGTGTTCATCAGTATCACCCCGAATTGACTCCGACCCCTAATGATTGATCAAAACATTTTGAGCTTCATAGACTTTTTGCAAATTTTCTTTCAAACAATATGTAAAGGTTGAACCATGGACTTACTAGCCTTGTTGACTTATGCCTTCATATAAAATGTTTAGGACTTACTTGTTTGCCCCACATTACGTGGTTCTAATATACCCATTTTTGTGTGATAAAATTTTCAACATTTTTGTTGTTGATTTTGAATACTTTTTGAGTATTTTGTAGTTTTTTTGCTTTTTCAATAATTTTTGATATCTTTCAAAATTTGAAGATAAAGCAAGAAATAATTTTCCATTGTGACCAATCACTAACGGCCTCGTGTATGACTGACTATTAGGATTTTTGCCTTCATAAATATGACTTATTTGGAGTCGGCAACCGCTTCATAAGAGTGTAACCACTAGCATAGGCAGATATTTAAGTTTATATCACTGTGATATTTACTCATTTGTCAAGCCTATCTATACATCAAACAATGATCTTGTTGGCTTTTGATCTACTCTTTTTATGTGCTATGTTCACCTAAGACAATTTTCTATCATCTTCCACAGGTCGGATCAATTTCTCAAAATTTTCTGATATTTTAATGTTATCAGACTCCCTCTAAGAAGGAGCTCCCTCTAAACGAGAGATTATATTTTTAAGACTTTTTCAGATTTTCTTAAATAAAATAATAATATAAAATATTTTGGAAAGTCAAGTAACTTAATTTTGTTTTTCTTAATAAAGGTAAAATCTTTTTGGCGAGTTAAAGTTAACTCAATTTCTCCCTCTAAAATTGTGACATATTTGAAATATATTTACAATTTTCATATACAAAAAGATAAAAGAAATATGAAATAAAATAAAAAATTAAAAAGAAAATTTTAAAACAAAATAAAAATAAAACAAAAGTTTCAAATTTTAAAACTTAAAAAAATAAATTTGAAAATAAAAGTTTAAAATTTAAAATAAAAGAAAATGTTAAGCTAAATTAAAAAGGAAACTAAATTAAAAAAAACTTAGATAAAATAAACTTTTAAGTAAAAAATAAAGATAAAATGAAATAAAACAAAATAAAATTAAAATAATTTTAAAATAAAATTAAAAAAAATAAAGAAAAAACAAAAAAAAATTAAAACTTAATTTTGTACTAAAGAGATCATGCCAGGTGAGTCAACGAGAAACATAAATCTGGCACGATTAAAGGCTTTAGTAAACAGGTCTGCAAAGTTATCATCAGTATCGACCCATTCTATTGACAAGTCTTTCGGTTCAAATTTGAGAGATGCTAAGCAAGTTGTGGTTCAGTTGTTTCACCAGATTGACGTCATCAAGCGTCAGACTCCATTTAACACTCTACCATGTTTAGTGATATTTTCACCCATATCTCCAGCAAAAGAAACGTATCCGCCATCAAACGGTTTAATGTCAAACAACAAGGATTCGTCTCATGTCATGTGTCGAGTACAACCACTATCCAAATACTAAATACTATTTACATAACGTCTTGGCTAACCCTACACATTAGCAGTTTAATTAGATACAGGTTCCCGAGACTTAGTTGTCTCGGGAGGGTTAACCACAATGTTATCAAATGTCCTTTTCTCGTTCTTGTTTATGAAGTTGTGGGACGTGCATGTCAGAATCAGAAGAACAGTCTTTAGATTCCATGCACGAGCATGTTTCCTGTTTTTAACAGATTTTCGAGACTGTCTCCTTCTTGGTTTTAAAACAACATCCTCAGATTTTTCAATCTTTTGATTTCTTTTCTGCTTTCTTTTTTATGAATTCTTAGACCTTTCAGTCTTTGAATTCCTTTTTGCTCTCTCCTTCTTGGTTATCCAAAAAGGAGGTTTGTCATTCCTTTTATTTCTGGATCTCACATCCATTTCGCTTGCAAAACTGTCAGGTTGATCATTTCTTGTTCTTGAGCTTGGTTTAGCTCTTGAACGGAATTGATTAAACCTACTGTTCGTTTCTCTTTTCATCTTATGCCAGCTCTTGCAATGTCTTGCAAGGTGAGATGGGCTACCACACACAAAACAAAGTTTTCTTCTATCTTCCCTATAGAAACCGTCAGAATGATAATACATGGGTTGTGGTGAATAAGGAGATGGTTGTACGAAAACAAACAAGCTGTCAGATCTATGACCCCGATCATCAAAAACATTTGTATCAGTAGGAATTCATATAATCTTGTGGATAATAAACATAGTAGCTATTAACAAATTGATTGTACAATTGAGGTTGATAATATTGATTAGTAGATTGATAAAAATTGTTTCTATGAGGTGGGACATATTTACCAGATGTACTTGTCTTTTCCATTTCAAAACAATTTTCATTAACTTTGGTTTCCTCAACTTTACAACTATTTGACGAACAACTAGGTAAGCTAGTATTCACATATACCTGTTCATGCACGTTTCTATCAACAATGGTTTCATCAAAAGTAGTTTCACAGTCACTATCAGAAATGGAAACATCATTTTCATTTTCAAGAGTCGTGCCAACATGAACACTCTCATCAGATACATCACATCATTGTTCAAAATGTTTTTGGAAACAATATTATTACAGACAGGGTTGTTAATAGATGAATCAAAAAGTAAGTTTTTATCTCCATAACACATGTTTGTTTCCATACACCCATTTTCTTCTACACGACTTGCTACAGAAGATGAATCACTATTAGGATTAACTCAGGAATTAGCTGAAATTATAATCTTGGGAGCTGCAGGAACAAATGTCTTTGATATGGGTACATGACCAATACCATAGACCATTTCTTCCTCAGGAGGAGAGTTAAAATCAAAGTGAGGAAGGCTAGTATAGTTATTGTTAAACGGTGGTGGTACAGCGTTAGAGTTACAAGATACGGACTAATTAACTAATTTCAAATACAACTAGTTGATAAAAATTTAAAATACAAATGACAAATAAGTAACCATATGTAATCCATATGTAATATGCGGATAAAATAACACCACGTGAATGTAGGCCAAGGTGAATCCAAATGTGCAAGTGAACGACTATTGATGCATAAACTAAGCATGTTAAGTCTGAATAATAATAATAATAATAATAGCTTTACTTTGTAACCTAACAAAAACTAAGCACGTATCAAAGTTTTATATGTCTACATTTAATAATATACAATTCTATCCGTACAAATGTTTTACGTTATAACTACCACTTCTAGTAACTCGCAAGGTGTTCTGATGATGTGCAAACATAAAATCACCAGCTAGAAGCGCAACTCATGTACCATAAAGCTAAGAAAACGCATAATGAAATCATGTGAGTTGGGCTTTACAAAATCTTTAAAGGGGATTATGTGATCTTAATGAAATTATAATAATATAATCATGAAACATATCTATGTATTTAAAAGTGTTAGCTCTTCTCATCACTTTGATCATACACACCATCATCATGTATAAAGCTTGGAGCCAGAATCATTCGAATCCTCTTAGCCAAACGGTTATGTTTTTATGTGAGTTCCCTGAGTTATAAACGAGTATATTACATTAAGTAAACCAATTAATTGATGATTAAAAGTAAATATATAATATAATAAAATGTTTACCCCAATATAATTTCATTCTCTTGTCAATCATAACGTCTTGTTTCCCGTTCCATGGGATCCTAGACCTAATGCATGTACAACAAAGATAATTCCAGGAATGAAATTAAAATATATCAAAATCAGCTCATAATAGACGTAATATATCTTTACATTCGTATTAAAATTAGCAAATTACAACAGTCATAACTTTTAGACCATCATTTCCCACCATGGTCCTATAAAATCTCTTAACTTTTCAATCTAAAGTTTCTACGGCTGTTATATGAAAAGGATATGGTATTTTATTTAATAATAAGAAAAGGATCCAGTTACAACAGAGAGGCAGGTAAGAGGGCAACAAGCTGCGCCGCCACCCATTTGAATGGAAACCCGATCCTACTAAAAACATAGTTATCGTTCTTCGGCGTCGTTGAGTTACTGTGCATGACCCGCTAAACTCTTTTTAAAAACGAAGCAGCATTGGGGCAAGAGACCCAAATGTATCAAAAGCAACAAATTAGTTACACATACTAATCTGAGTGAGTTACAATATATCATTTCCCTCCATGGTCTTCTAAAATCTCTTAACTTTTCAATCTAAAGTTCCTACAACTATTATATTAGACTAACAAAACAAATTAGTTACACATACTAATATGAGTGAGTTACAATATATCATTTCCCTCCATGGTCTTCTAAAATCTCCTAACTTTTCAATCTAAAGTTCCTACGGATGTTATACTGGACTAACAAAACAAATTAGTTACACATACTAATCTGATTGAGTTACAATATCATCTCTATAAAATTGAATAAACTTCACCAAACAATAAACATTGAGATCTAAACACTGCAAAAAAAGTGAGCATTAGATACTAACGTATTAGGGACTAACAGTTTCAGATACGTACTATCGGAGACTGATTTATAGGTTACAGTTAGTACTGGTGTAACACCCCGGCTAAAGCGGAAACGCCTGAGTGTGACGTACAGATTGCCCAAAACACATGTGACACTATTAAGTGACAATATTATCATTAATTAATTTATACATCAAGTACACAAGTTTGTAACCGGAAATACAAGGAAAAATACAAGAACAATTAACAACTTATCCATTTATTGATATACCCTAAGTTCTAATGTCTTCTTCATATGTCAACTTTGAATAGATGTACCTGTAGAATATATATAATAATGTCGACTATATGAATAGTTGGTGAGTTCACACAAGTTTTTATTATACGTACGTAAAAATCATACAATTCCATGAACAAGTGTAAATGAGCAAGTAATGTCCTTTCCAACTGGGATTGTGCACCAGCGTACTCAGATAAGCGCAAGTAAGGTCCTTTCCAGTTGGAATTGTGCACCAACGTACTCGGATAATGAGGCCCTTTTCCACTCATAACAACAAATGTATTGAGCGCAAAAGGGGGCGTATGATCATACTATCTTGAAGTAATCCATGAGCAAGTAATTTGTAGCAAGTAAAAAGTAAACACACAAGTCCATGATGCGAATTGTAGTTTGTAAATAATAAATAAACGAAATTGAATTTTTGATAAGATATATATGCTACCCCAAAATAGTAGAAAATGGTAAAAAGGGGTGTGAGAAACTCGCCTATGAAATAGGAATACAACTTGGAAACCAAACGGAAAGCGCGTTATATGAAACCGAACGATCGAATCTCACGAGCTCGATTGGTGCCGGAATGATAGCGAACGGAGGGTGGCCGGAATCGGATTTTGACGAACGGTTTATGGGATTTAGAGTGTATATTAGATGGAGATGAATATGTGAGCGAGTTTAGATGAACGAGTAGGTTGTATTTATAGGCTTAAAGATCCGATTGATGTTAATATCGAGTTAATGGTGTTCTTTATTATAATCCGGTTATTGGTTGATTAATACGAGTTAATTACGAGTTAGATGGCGAAATAAATTGTATATTATTGTTCGTCGTTTAAGGAGAAGTCATTTAGAATACTTTACCGGATCAAACGGAGTTATTATGGGGCGTTTGGTTTACTCCGGCGCCAATTCCGGCCGCCGGAGGTTTCGCTAGAAAACCGTGATGCCATGGTAGGGGACGGGCTGTTGCATCCTTTTTTATTATTATTATTATATTTTATATGAATTTCATATTTACAAAACAGCCCCTCAACTATCAACATGAATAGAGTTTTGAATTAAAGTAAATTACACAACAAACCTTGAACTTCATAATGTATTAGAAATGGAAATAAGAGTTTATTAAATTCTTTGTATTATACTTGGGTAGCTCGGGATTCGTTTAAGTAAACTTTAATTACCGGAGTTTTGTAATTTAAACAAAACGAATTGAAAATTTAATTATAACTTGAATTATCGAGAATAATGTATAGCTAATAAACAAAATATACGAATACATCGAGACATCGAAATGTCAAAACGTGTCGGTTTAACGAATATAAATACATAAGACAAATCTTTAAATATATTTATATTTGTGTATATATTCATAAATAAAACCGGAAATTTAAAATGGGTCGGGTTTTCGGGTTTGAAAAGTGACGAATGTTACAGAACTTACAACTTTTAGAAATTTCGTCCCGAAATTAAAAATAAAAATAAAATTTAAAAGAGAACAACTAATATACAGAGTTGTTAGAAATTTTAACAATTTTATACATACATACATAATTAAAATAAGATAACGTCGATCTTTGAATGACCCGAAAGAACGCCACAAATAGGAGATATGACAAGGACACTTATATATAGGATGTACCAGCGACGTATCCACCATGCTCTTATCATATTGTGTTTGTCCCGTTCTCCAAAATCATTTCAAGTTCCGATTTATTTCACACAACCGGACTTATTATATTTTTCATGCGAGGACTTTGATAATTACGTGTCGACCCATAATTACCTCTATCGTCGGATGGTCCATATAACTTGTTCTACTGTGTGGTTTTAAGACATAGACTTTACATAGGTAAATAAAATTCTCATATATAACGTTGAAAATCAAAAATAATGAATTTAATGAATAAAAACATTACAACACACAATGATAGACCATTCTGGCCAAGGACAACACGAAAACACTAAGTCAAATCATCGTGTCTAAACCAAGTAAAAGATGTTAAAAAATCAAAATAAACGAGATAATGAAATTAAAGAATGAAAAATTTAGAATTATAAACATCGTAACATGTGATTGAAATAATGGAATCGAAAATAATGTGACATATAAACATAGCATTTAACCAACGAGATATGAATATGTAACTTGATAACGCAATGGGTTCGAGAATAGCCTAAATGAACGAACTTTGAAGTATCAAAATATCATGATGTAAAAAAATCTCCAATAGAACATCGATGTGACAAATGGCAACATTGAGATAAATAAACAATTATATCTTACAAACATGTAAATTGATAATAACTTGAAATGAAATGGATAAACGAAAATTTTTATACTAAAATATTGAAATCGATTAAGTTTGTGAAAAGAAAATTTTTCAATAGTAACTTTGTGCTTATCAAGTATATAATTAGAACTTCGAAATTAAAATAAAGTATTTGTCTTAGATTGATGAAATCAAGAACAATAAAATGGTTCAAATAAAACATTGAGTGGAAGAGAAGTATAAGAATAAACAAAACAATTTGTATAAAAACATAACATCAGATAAACTCGGCATGTACATGAGACACAGCCCCGTTTCTAAGTAAACGAATTCGTTTGGAGAGAACCGGTCACCGATAGTAAAATGGAGAAACAAAATGAAAATACGGTTTCTATTAGGTAACTATGTTCACATACATGTTAGTAGTCCCAATTTCCACTTAACGGTTACGTTGATGGGAAATTGGTCATAAATCATAGAATTCGAAATAACAAACGTAAACCGATTTAATAAAGCGAATAAGAATAATGTACGAAGTTACATTTCGTAAAATACAAACGAATATTGATCAAAGATCAATGAACAATTAGAATAAACTTCGTAAACAATATTCTAAAGACGTGGATGAAAAAATACTTTGGGTTATGTCCGGAAAAAAATACGTGAAAGGGAAGTTAAAGAAACGAAAATGTTGCTTGTGACGCTTGTCTTCTCGAATATTGGTTTATTTGGGGTAAGAGAGGTTGACGTGGGAGGTGGTGCCATGATTTCTTAGCCGAAACTCATTGGCGTTAACTAAGGGGAAAGAAAGGAAATGATACAACGTATATTTTTAATTTACAAAAATCGGTTGTAAATCGTGATGCTTTTTTTTTTATCTCATGATAAAATAAAATTTATTCTATTTTACTTAGGCAAAAAGTTTTTTTATTTACTATCGCTAAGAGTTGCACATTTTATGAAACTTTCACATAAAAACAAATGTTTTCTTTTGGCCCGCAACCTAGGTAGAAAGGAAAGAAATGATTGTCAAAATATCCGACTTGTTGAATGAAAAATAGCCTTAAAGGGCTTAAGATTTGTTTGGAACAAGAAGTTTACTTTAAATATGGTTTGAATAAATAATTACATTATTATTAGTGGTGACAATAATACTAACAATAATAATATTACTAATAATAATAAATAGTATTAATAAATTTTATTAATAATAATATTGATAATGATGTTAATAAAAATAATGATGACGGTAATGGTACTAATAATAATGGTGGTAGTAATATTAATAATGATGTTGATAATTTTAATAATAATAATAGAGGTAATAAATCTTTTTTTAAAGAAAATCCATTTGATTGAAAGTTAAAAATAACTGAGGATTTAGGGTTAGGTGTGAGGTGTTAGTAAAATTAATAGATTGTAGGAAAGTATGCAAAAAAAATATAGACGAGTTTGATGAGATTTGTAAAGATCTAAGTATTGAAACCGGAAAATCGTGTAAGGTCGACAAAGAATGCGGGATTAGGATATTGTATGGCGGAAACAAGTTAGGCCTTCCGAAGTATAGCTGGTGTGCTAGGGTCACCACAATTATAATAGGCTTGAAGCATGAGGTCAAACATGTGATTGAGATAAATGGTTAGGTACATGTATTGCAGATGGGCGAGTGGCGTTGAGTTTGGGTGGGTTTTAGCAATAAGTGGTAATTGAATATACCACAAATTGAAGTATATCAACGTTTCAGGGAAGTAAAGTGGTGGGATTTACACATACCATACAAAGAGTGTGTTTTAGCGTGAGGCCTTTCGGTTGGTTTAGTTTGTGTTTCCAAGAATGGTGCTGGGTTTGAATTTAAATTTACTATAGCGATGGAGTTGGGTGTGGTTAAACGTGGAGTGATCGGGATCGCGGAGGCCATTTGCTTGATAACTTGGATCGTCATTTCGCCGGTTGAATGCGACAACTAGGAAAACAAGAAGGCGTGATACGAAACGTGAGGAATTTGCGTGACTTGGGACGCAGGTATAAAAACGACTAATAGATACATCAATGAAACAAGTAAAGAAAAGAAATCATATGAAACAAAATTTGAAATCGAAATTGGAATTCCCATGAGACGTCATGATTTTTCACATTCAATAAATGAAAATCTAAAAAAATTATTGAATAATCATATGGAATAAATATTGAACTTAACAATAAATTGTAGAAACGAATTGTAAATCGAGTGTTCATGTACCACCAAAACTTTTTAAATTTTCAATTCTAAAACATATTAGTAAAATAACAAAGGAATCGTTTGAAATTCGGTTATTAATTTGAAACTTTTAAAAGTTTAAACCGTAAATGAGCGTATAAACAATGAAAACGTGTCACAAAACTTTTTTAAAAAAAAACTTAACTATTCTCGTTAAAAAATGCGTAATTAAATTGAATCGAAAGTTGGGTATTCGTGTACAGACTTCCAGTTAAAACACATTGTAAAACATAGAGGAGTGCAACCATATTCTTTTCACAAAGAGAACATGGTCGCGTTTGAAAACTTAAAGTTGTGATTCATATGGCGTTGAAAGTGGTATGCTTTGGCTTAATAAAGTTCATTCTCTTTCCTAACTCTCCAAGTAAGCAACCGGGTCCCGCATCTGATTGTGATTTATACGCATTGCTTATTCTTAGGTATTAATAACCTTGGTGTCAAGAGTTTCGGAAAACAGGCACGTCCCCTTACAGTTACTACATTCCCGACATAATGAACCATCTTTAAGAAGAATAAATATCGGAACACCACAATGAAAATCAATAACTGAAAATGTTGGAAAAATCTTTATTTTTAGGCATAAGCCTTGGACTTGTGTGTGCTTGTGTAATTGAAGTAATTGAATCATCAGTATAATAGTATCAAGTAAGTGCTTCGAACAATCACATAAGACCCACATAATTTCTAATCATGCAACCTAAACAATTAAGCAAATAAACTATAACCAACTAGAACACTAAGTCTAATGTCATATCTTATAGTCACGGCTCTGATACCAATCTGTAACACCCCGGTTAAAGCGGAAACGCCTGAGTGTGGCGTACAGATTGCCCAAAACACATGTGACACTATTAAGTGACAATATTATCATTAATTAATTTATACATCAAGTACATAAGTTTGTAACAGGAAATACAAGGAAAAATACAAGAACAATTAAGAACTTATCCATTTATTGATATACCCTAAGGGCGTGTTCGTTTCACGGAATTCGTGGGAATTCAAAGGAAATGGAATTAAAATCCCATGGCATGACGTGTTCGTTTCATTGGAATTGGAATCTTAATTCCATTGTGGTGTGTTGGTTCAAAGATTTGAAATTGGAATTTAATTCCTTCAAATTCCTTTAAATATAGGGATTTCAAATCATTCCAAAATGTAGAGAAATTCATTGGAATCTTATATCGAGTTTTTTTTTAACGAGGACAACGAACAAAACATTTTAGTTTTTTTAGTTTTTTTGTTTTAAATTTGTATTTTGAGTTATGATTTTTTATTATTATTTTTGAATATTTTAAGGGGTTTTTAATCTTAATAGAAAACCCATAAAAAAACTCAAAAAAAATCATAATGCAAAATATATATAAAAAACAAAAAATCTAAAAAAGCTAAAATGTTTTCGTCGTTGTCATTGTAACAAAAAAAAACACTTGATTTCTATTCATTTGTTAAACGAACACATTAAGAATGTATTTGGATTTCAATTCCCCCCAATTCCAGTTCCTATTGGAATGTGCAGATTCCAAATCCAATTCCTTCAAATTCCAAATCCTATGAAAATTCCAATTTCAATCCATTCCATTCCGTGAAACGAACACGCCCTAAGTTCTAATGTCTTCTTCATGTGTCAACTTCGAATAGATGTACCTGTAACATATATATAAAATAATGTCAACTATTCATGAGTTCACACAAGTTTTTGTTATACGTACGTAAAAATCATACAATTCCATGAACAAGTGTAAATGAGCAAGCAATGTCCTTTCCAACTGGGATTGTGCACCAGTATACTCAGATAAGCGCAAGTAAGGTCCTTTCCAGTTGGAATTGTGCACCAACGTACTCGGATAATGAGGCCCTTTTCCACTCATAAAAACAAATGTATTGAGCGCAAAAGGGGCGTATGATCATACTATCTTGAAGTAATCCATGAGCAAGTAATTTGTAGCAAGTAACAAGTAAACACACAAGTCCATGATGCGAATTGTAGTTTGTAAATAATAAATAAACGAAATTGAATTTTTGATAGGATATATATGCTACCCCAAAATAGTAAAAAATGGTAAAAAGGGGTGTGTGAGAAACTCACCTATAAATAGGAATACAACTTGGAACCCAAACGGAAAGCGCATTATATGAAACCGAACGATCGAATCTCATGAGCTCGATTGGTGCCGGAATGATAGCGAACGGAGGGTGGCCGGAATCGACTTTTTGACGAACGGTTTATGGGATTTAGAGTGTATATTAGATGGAGATGAATATGTGAGCGAGTTTAGATGAACGAGTAGTTTGTATTTATAGGCTTAAAAGATCCGATTGATGTTAATATCGAGTTAATGGCGTTCTTTATTATAATCCAGTTATTGGTTGATTAATACGAGTTAATTATGAGTTAAATGGCGAAATAAATTGTATATTATTGTTCGTCGTTTAAGGAGAAGTCATTTAGAATACTTGACCGGATCAAACAGAGTTATTATGGGGCGTTTGGTTTACTCCGGCGCCGATTCCGGCCGCCGGAGGTCTCGCCGGAAAACCGTGATGCCAGGGTAGGGGACGGGCTGTTGCTGCATCCTTTTTTATTATTATTATATTATATATGAATTTCATATTTACAAAACAGCCCCTCAACATCAACCTGAATAGAGTTTTGAATTCAAGTAAATTAAACAAAACGAATTGAAAATTTAATTATAACTTGAATTATCGAGAATAATGTATAGCTAATAAACAAAATATACGAATACATCGAGACATCGAAATGTCAAATCGTGTTGGGTTAACGAATATAAATACATAAGACAAATCTTTAAATATATTTATATTTGTATATTTATTCATAAATATAACCGAAAATTTAAAATGGGTCGAGTTTTCGGGTTTGAAAAGTGACGAATTTTATAACAGGGGACTGACTTTTATGTGATTTATGTTTGTGACTAATAATCGGTCGCTAATATGTTGACACCTAATTTAAGACTAAAGTTCAGTCCTAAATGTGTTTGTACAATAGATGGTTTTGGAGGGAATCGTATTGGCGACATAATTTCAGTCCCAAATACTTTACCTCTATATTGGAAAATAGCGCAAATGTATTGGCGACTAGTATTCGATCTCAAATACTCAAATACAGAGGGAAAATATTTGAGACTAAAAATCCGTATTTAATATTTCCTAAATTAATTGAATTAAGGACGGACTGATATTCAGTGTTAAATGCCATTTGTATATGAAAACATCAAGGGCCGGTTTTCAGTCCCCAATTGTTTGACAAAATATTACCATTTAAAGGAATGTATTGGAGGCTGAAAAACGGTCTAGAAATTCATGCAAGGAAGTTTATTTAGAACTAATAATAAGTTTTTGAAGCGTTTCGTAGATAAAGAATTAGGGGCTGATATCCATTATCGGTAGAGTTTTTTTTATAAAAGAACTAGAGACCAATATTTCTCTTGGTGATTACGTAATTATGTACAACAATTAAGGTTAAATTGCGTGTGATGTGTAAATCTAGGTATTTTGCAAACTGAATATTTTAATTTTATGTATTATTTTAAAGATATTAACTAACCCCATGTTATTTGAATTTGTGACCTACACGAAACCATGTTATTTGGAAGTTACTAGTTAACATCTGTTTATTTTTAGCTTAATAACTAAAAGCAAATTCATAACTCTTTTGTTAATACATAAAATATATTTAACAAAAAGAAAAAAGGAATTTCAAAATTTTTTTCACATCTAAGGCTATAAATAGCCCATTAGTATTGTAAATTTAATATTAGAAAGGCTAAGAGTAAAAATGTATAACACTCGAGCAATATTTGTGGTGTTTGCTATTTTCCAGATTCCGATGATTCATTGAACCGTCGTGAAGATAATAAGTAAAGGTTCCAAGGCAGATAGAAAGACAAATTTTAGTCTGGTAATCATGGCATACATCTTTTGTTGTGACATGTTTCTTTCGTGACATGTTTATAGTATTGTTTGTTTACAATCGTTGCGCGAACTGATTTTAGGCGATTATGAGCGTATGGAAAGACGCATGCGTAGGATCTCCTCCAATTTAATATTGATTCGACCAGGGTCCAATTAAAGTGACATATATGACACATTCACGTACATAAATATTCCTCGAGTGTTATACATTTTTAGTTTTGACCCGTAACTGTTTTTTTAAAGATCATTCGTATTGTATTGACAAGCTATCTTTGATTGAGCAATGGTTTCGGCATCTTAAGGATAGCATTTGTATGTTAAACCATCTAAAATCACTTAAAGTTGATTATTAACTACCTGAGAATATATGCATATTAGAGTGTTTAGATGACTTAACCATACGGTATTGCAATTCCTTACGAGATATTCCTAACAGCATATGCAAGATGAAATGTCTAAAACTGTTAGAGCTCGTGGATTGTTATAAAATTAAGAAATTGCTAGATGAAATTGGGAGTTAGAATCTTTGAAAGAGTTAGGTATAATAAGTTCAGGCATCAGTCGTCTTCAGCAGATGATTAATGAATTGAAAGGTTTGCGTATTCCTGGGTCCAGGGAGCAACTTGAGTAATGTGGTTTTACAACGGTCATTTCTCAAGTGAAAGGCCTGTTAAAATCATAAAGGTCAGTTCGTTTCAACTTGTTACTTTGTGCTGGTAAGATATTTTACTTTTGTTTTATTGTGTCAAATATATTTTGATATAAGTTGTTTATATTTTTGGATGAGGTGTCGTGCTTCTATACTGGAGGGAGCAAAGTGTCATTTAAATTGTGGGAAGGGCTTTGCTGTATTTTATGGAGGGACTGGAAGGCGCGTTTGTTTAAAGTTGGAGGTCTAATGTGTCAAGAGGAATAAATATCTGGTTATTGTTGCTGATTATCAAGATAGTTCAGGTGTATTTGTTTACTTTAAATTTCTTGTAATTCTGGTTTGTTTTAGAAACATTCCAGGGTTATATTGGTAGTTATATCAATGTATTATGTATTCATGTTTATTTACAAAACACTAAGTATCAATTTCTACACAAACTAAGATGATATGCCACTACTTTCATCAAAAAGGCCCCTGAAGTTTACAACTAACATTTAAACAAGTAGTTTAAACCATGATTTGAACTAGGCATCACATTTAACACATATGTAAAACCGTTTAAAGTTTTCGGTTTTCCATGGTCCATAACCAAAACTGATTTATGCCCAGATCAGTAACCAGATACTAACTGAACTGTTGAGATGTTGGTCCAGGCTCAGGGTTTTTGAGTCAGTTATTCGGTCTCGTTCTGATAAACCCGACTGCAGTTGGTAGCAAGTCAATCACAAAAGAAGTGACTACTTTAAAGAAAATATTTGGTCATCTTAATTCTCTCAATTTATTATGCATTGGTTCACAATTTATATTTGGTCATCTTAATTCTCTCAATTTATTGTGCATTGGTTCACAATTTATTATGGTGTTGTTTTCTTAAAAACAATTTATTGAAAATAGACATTGTTTTAAATTTTTTATTGTATATATGGGTTGTAATAAATGGGTTAGAGAGTCTAAATAGCTCATAAGAGCCCCATGAAAATCTTTATATTTATACTCAAAACATCACCCTATACAGGATGAGTTGGGAATTCCCTAGGCAATGTGTAGTGGAGGGACTACAAAATGGGGCGACTTACGCCATGTGACGCGGTGAGTTTTTATTTTCGGAGTGTAATGATGTTATGGGATTGATTTCTTTTGAGAACCGCTTTGAGTTTTAAGAACTCGAAATAACTCAACGTAACAAAAAAATTTTTGAATGTTTTTTAAATGTGTAACTAACATTTAAACTTGTGTCAGATTTATTCTCAGTCACATATTTCACACTCATTTAATTAAATGTATGGTCCATATTGAATTCTTAAAGTTCTTACAACTCATCAAGGTTCTCAAAATAACCCTCCACATGATGTTATACCCCATATTATCATATATATATATATATATATACATGCTGGGAAGGGATATTTTGAGAAGACAGAATACATAAATTATCTTTTATGTTTATACCAAATTTCACTCGTTATCATTTATCTTTAAAATTGATTTGTTTCATCCTTTATGTTTAAAAATCCAACACCGTTTGACACTAACCCAGTTACTATTTTTCGTTAAGTCAGATCATGTGCCTAGCACATGAGGGAAATTTGGTCATTTTACTTATTAATTTAAAAACATTTTAATAATTAGAAAAAGATAATTACTCTCTCTCTCTCGTAAGCTATATCTCTCTGTTTCTTTCTTGTGCATCCAACCACCACCACTAACCCAAAACCACAATTCTTAATTTCACAAGCAGATCTAACAAATTTCTTACGAAAAATCAAACCTAGATACATAGATTAGTGAGAACTGAGAACTATCCACCGCCGAACACCTTATGAACCGGTTTCTCCCTCATCAAATAGGTGAAAAACCTTTGACTTCATCGCGAATATCTTGCAATCGTTGTCCGAATCGGAAGACTAAGGAAGAATCGTGCTTTAGGTCGTGTACTTTGTCCGATATCTTCTCCATCAACGTCTCCGGTGGAGATATTTTCTCTCTAAATTGAAATATGTAAACTCTAATTTGTTGATTTTGAGAGCTGAAACGGGAGTGGTTCGATCTGGGCTTAATCTGATTAAAGAAACCCAAATCCGGTACATTATTGGAAAAGCCCTATGATTTCGTTAGTTTCCACTCGTTTTCCGGCGAGACCCAAATACAGTACACTAGCAGTGGTCAGCCTATTCTACCCATGAGTAATTGTAGCCGGCGATGGTGTTGTGGTGGTGGCATGGTCATAGCCGGCGGTGGCGATGGTGGTAAAATAGTGGCGGGATTTAATGGTAAACTCCGGCGGGGAGGGATCGTGGCGGTGGTGCTTTGCGGTGAGAGGGTGGATGAAGAGTTGGTGTGTTTATTGACTTTTTTTATTAATTAAAATACCTTTAATTAGATAAGTAAATTGACTTAACTTCCCTGATCTGACTTAACTACAAAATTTAATTGGGTTAGTGTTAAAGCACAAACGGTGTTAGATTTTTAAACATAAAGGATGAAACAAATCAATTTTAAAGATAAAGGATAACAAGTGAAATTTGATACAAACATAAAGGACAATTTCTGTAATTCTGTCTTTTGAGAAACTTTATAAGTCGTAAGAACTTTAAGAAATCAATATGGACTACACATTTAATTTAATGAGTATAGAATTTGTGGTTGAGAATAAATCTGATTAAAAAATTAATTAGGAGAGAGACTAAGTATTTTTGATGATTACACAAGTTTAAATGTTAGTTACACATGTGTAATAAGTCGATTTGGTGTGTAAAAATACTGTAATTCTTTTACGTTACTTACACTTACGTATTACATATGTGTAAAAATATTTAAAAAAAAATTGTTACGTTGAGTTTTTTCAAGTTCTTAAAACTCAAAGTGGTTCTTAAAAGAAATCGAACATATATATATATATATATATATATATATATCACATACGCACAAACTATTTTGATAATAATAAACAAACATGGCGGGCGACAAAAACTAGTTGAGCACCCCCTTATCGCTTGTCGCCCCGAGGGGCGGTGTTCGCGCCCCTTGTCACCCATGTCGCCCCACTACGTATAGCCTAAGTAGTTTAAATCATGACTTGAATTAGGCATTACATTTAACATATGTGAAGGGTTAAAGATCTTGGCCTGATTTTGGCCCACTTTAGGTTTCTTGGGGCCAAGTTAAAAACCCTAATCTATTCTTTATATATATATATATATACGGTAATTGTAATCTTGTACATTAATAATGAAAGAGTCTAGTTGTAACCCTTGATGTAGATCCCTGGATGTTGGGACCGAACCATGTAAATTTTTTTTTGTGATGTCACCTTGACAGAATCCATCTTTAAAGCTAGTGATATATAAAACAAAATAGGTTATTAATACTAAGAGAATATGCCAACAATACGTATGCGATGCCACCTTGAAAATACAGCAAAAGCAATCCAAAAATTGCGACCAGTGTAGGAGTTTCGTAATATACACTAAGCAATGTATTAGAAGTAGGCATTGTACAACTTCAACTCGATATTGTTTATTTTTTCTGTTCTTTATAACAAGTCATTTATAGCCAAAGATGACAGTGAAGGGACCTCATAAGTGCAGTACAATTGGTTCAGTTAGAGTTAACAAATAACAAACCTTTAAGAAAACGACTAGCTGATGCAAATACAAAGTCGGGCCATTTTTGGGAGAACGGGCTGTGTAATTTAAGTTGTCCAACTTAGTGGTGCACAAACCGGTTAGTTGAAACTGGTTATTTTCAAAACCGGTTAGTACGTGGTCAACAGTCAAATAACTTGTTACGGTTAATCGGATCAGGTTCTAACCAGTTTTGAGACAAGAAACCCTTATCCGCAATGGAAAAGGTTGGCCATAGTCATAGCGGTGACCGAACTCACGGACCAAAAATTTTCGGGTTAGAGATTCGGTTTGGGTCGACGATTTGGATCGGGTCGGGTCATACAATATGAAATCTAAATATTTAATTTTTCTTCATTCATTCAAAGTTGAAATGATTAGTCTTACAATAATAAAAAACAAAAACTTGATATTTGTTTAACCAACACACCTAAAATATTCATGATAATGCGAATAGAAGAGTGATTACCTACCATTTGTTCATCATCCTTTTTTTTTTGAAAAAAGACTGAATAATATCTTGCATTCGCATGATTTACCTAATTAAAAAGATCCTATAGTTAAACCAAAAATTTCACCATACAATACCAATTATAAGCTTAATTGATCGATTTCCTTAAATCCACAATTCCATAATTATGATTCATAATCTTATAACCCTTGAACAATAATCAATATTGATGTAATACAATGTTTAACAACTCAACAATTTGGAATAATAAACTAAAAATTAACATTTATCTTGTTCATTAGTGATTATGATGTGTGGTTACTCGGCGTTGTAACGTGTGTGGTATTCAGTGGCGGACCCATGATTTTTTGACAACGGGGTCCCGTTATTTTCGGCGTTCAAATTTTTGGGTCGGTCGTTGTTTGGGTCGGGTCGGGTCGGGTCGAGTCGAGTGGAGAAACATAATAGAAAACAATATCATTATAATAAAACACACACAATACGATGTCATTCGAAACGATAAAAGAAAACATTACAATCATGATATGAACAAGTTACATGCTTCCATCTGCAAAATCAAAGCTTTGCCATTACAAAATAGAAAGTAAATAAATACAGGCTCCAAATATTTCTTTTGCTACTAATTTAACATGACTAAACCCATTTTAGATATTTACCGCGTTTCTCACAAAATTCCTCATACTCGTAAATAGCTAGACCATCTAAGTTATGCTTAATTAACTTATTATGTTACAACTCTATTCAACAAGAGTCTAGTGGTCAAAGCCAGTTTCGACCTGAACAAAATTAAAATTTTGAAAAAAGAATCGTTTTGACCCGAGCCAAATTGAACACTCTTAAATGAACCGTTTTTGCACGATCTAAACCGTGCTACTCTCCTCAAACCCTAACTCCATAGCATGGCTCTTCTCTAAATCTATAATATATATATATGTGTGTGTATATATATATATATAACAATACCCCATCTTCAAACCCTTTCCCATTCTTTTCAATGATTCTTGCATAACTAACCTTAAAATTAAGTTTTTGACACAACAAAGTCGTAATCTAACAATAATATACAACATACAGTTACTAATCTAAGTAAATAATTGCATAAAACCAATCAATTGGATATCTTTATTTTATGGAGTAAGTGTTTAAAATTACCTGAAAGTTGTGGCAAAATCAGAAAGCAATGAAGACAGAGGAGCGCCAAAGGGATGGATGGTGGCTGAGAAGGGCGGCGGCGGCAGGTGGTGGGTTGGTGGCGGTCTTGCGGAGGCTTGAGCAGTGTTGAGGAGTTGAGGTTGAGCAACAACGTTCAAATCTGTTCTGGTTGATGTTATAAACTTAAAAAACCCTAATTATTATATTGACTATTTGACTAAAAAAGAAAATAGCAAAATCATAGAAAAACGGATTGTGGATGAGACTTGAACCTGGGACATTCCACACCCAAAACAAGGATCTTTCCCAGCAGAGCAGATCTGTAACATTGTTATGGGGTCCAAGTGATAATTTATATTCTATATCGCTTCTAAATAAATTTTAAAAAACATTGGTGTCCCGGGACCCCGACGGCTACTATGTAGGTCCGCCCCTGGTGGTATTCTAAGGTTGGTCTGTGTTTGGTGGGTGGTGGTCTCCAAGACGGTGGCCGACCGTAGGGGCGGCGTGCTTAGTGGTCGATGGTCTCCGGTGCTTTGAGGTCTGGATCAAATGAATGTTAGATGGTTTCCAAACCCTATTCCATTGGCAATATTTTTTTTTAAAACAAGTTTATTATTATAGTTACAAATAACCCCCTTCAAATTTGAGTTTTATAAAACAAAGCTTTTAGTATTTGAGAGTATTTTTTTATAGAAATATGATGTTTTATAAAAAGAAAAATCAAACGCCGGGATATTATAAAGAAAAAAATTTCAGTGGTGACCACTAGCGTTTTGAAAAAATACACTATGGGTGACCCACACTCAATACCTATAAAAATTTTCGGACAAAAAACGCAAAATTTAACTTATTAACCGGAAAACGGCAGTGGCTGTCACCGAACCTTCGCCCTTACCTATCTGGTATAACGATTTCGGGTATAACTGAACCGGTTTACAAGTAAATAACCCAAAAAAAACTAGTTTTAGGAATAATAAAAAAAATAAATAATCGGATTGAGTTGGTTTCAGAGATCAATATTATAACCAGGTTTACGACGGTTAAAAATGGGTATAAACTAGTTAGTGGTGGACCGGTTACTAACCTTATAGGATTTCTGGTTAGAGTGATTATAATGATCACATATAATAAGGTATATTAATAATTTTATCTGATATAATGAAAATTATTATAATAGTCACGTATAAATAAAACATATGTTACATATTTATTCTTATAGTGTTTGATCTAATATAATGCAAATGATTATAATGGTGACGTGTAAATAAATAAATAAATAAATGAGAAGAGAAGCTTATTTCTTTTGGTCAATATGCACAAACCTTGAGTTTTTTTTATCAAGCATTTTTGGTTGACACAATCTAATTAAGAGTACCAAGGCAAGATATGGGAGGTGTCCAAGGATTTGAACTAATTTGAAAGTCTAGAGGAGCTAAATTTTATTATCTTAATTTTAGTATGATTTATAGTTTTTTTAATTGAAAAAACATAACATGTTATGTGATAACGAGTGTGTGCATCCTGCATGGAGGACGCCTCTCTAGTTATAAAATATACGTCTAACGTGTTTTCTCTTAATTTATAAATGTATACAATGTTTTTAAACGGAAATATATAAAATATTATAAATTATTATTTGTTAATTAATTTGTGCCACAAACACAGTTTATATGCTACATTTATTATCCGGTGATTTTATTGCGAGTTACTTTAGGGCATTGAGAATTCATAGCAATAACCACGACACATAATTAAAAGGAAAAGTTCCCAATAATGTTTATAGCATTAATTAATTAATTAAAAGAGGCAAATACACAATAATCACAGATTATTGACATGAGAAGAGACTGTGAGATAGTTGCGGTTTGATGGTTGTGGAGAGATAACTATCTTCTTTGCCGAACGTGGATACTCACAAAGGCAATTGTAAAACCCTATGCATGTCCCGACACCACTCCATGGAAATTTTCTAAGGCATTTAAGATCACATGAAGTATGCTCACATGCAGGGACTACAATAACCGCTTTACATGTCTTAGCTGCGGTAATGCCTGCAAACGAGACTGCATTTTCTCATTCGTTAATCATTAAACTCAAATATTTAGGCAACTTTTACACATTTTACATATAAAGTCAATTAATAATATTTATTTCAGAATATAGAAATACCTATGAGCAAGAAAAATAGAATAAGCATGCTGGAGATAGAGCTTGTCATGTTGAGTTACCCTTATGATGTTCTTGTACGTGATGTTAATACATAGTGTATCGATCTGCCATGGTTATATATAGGAGTAGTAATTAAATATCATTAAATATAATGGTTACCTTATACGGCATCATTCTCATATACCTAAAATGTTTTAAAAGTAATCTCGCACCTAAACTTAAAATGTTCATGAAAGTTAGTTGTATAGAAAACATTAATCACTATTGCGTTTATGGCTAGTGAAATTATGAAAATTGCATTTATTGTGTTATCTGCTACTATGTTTGTTGAATTCCGTAAAAAGAAAAAATATTATGGTTACGTAATTCCATATAATTCTCAAATATACACCTAGAACGTTTTAAAAATAACATCACACCGAAACTTTAAGTGGGTTAGAAAGTTAGAGCATTTTCATCATGTCCTCTAAATTATTTTGAGTGGGTCCTCTATATTATAGTTAAAGAGTAGTTGTAAGTGAATATGATTGGAGGAGATAGAGAATCTTTTGCTAACGAGTAAATTTGGAGAAACAATAGGATGTTGTAAATATTGTAAAACATTTAGTGTATTCTTTACTGTGTTTGTAAATTCATAGGATGTTGCTTCAACTTTCTTTTCAGTTTTTTTTTTTTTCTTTTTAATTTGATGAGACTTGGTTGGAACCGCTGTTGGTTCCCGTTCCATCCATTTACATGATTTAGTCTACATTCGTGAAGCCTTAAGGTGACACCTCGCCGCTTAGATGATCGACCTTCTTCTTGCTACCGCCGACACACCGCCAATTCTGTGGCCGGCGTTTTTCTCTCAAACGTTGGTTCGGTTGGACCGGTTTAGAGGTAAACGATTAAACGGTTCGGCTAATTATACAATCTTCAGATATAGGTTAAGATTTAAATATTTATTATATATCTCGACATAGTATTGTGTCGGGTTAGTATCCGGATTATCAGGCCATGCCCATTTATTGTTTGGATGTTAAATGTCAACCAGTTTTTTGTTTCTTTGGGGTTCGGTGACGGGGTAATGATATAATAAACCATTTGATGTTTGGGTTAAATAATTTGGACATCCACCCTCTATGATTTAAATATTTATGGAATACTTCATACTTTTTTTTGAGTTATCGGGTTCGTCTGGGTTAAACGAGTTTCCATTTCCTTTGACTAAATTGGGCCGCAAGGTATTATTTTTGATCTTATCCCTATTCTATCTGGCCTACAAAGTCACCGGGTCGAGCCCATTAGTTATAATTTTGACAGTTCGAGCCAAGCCCATCAGCGTACGGTTCACTTCGACTATTTAACCAATATTATGCTCAATACAAACGATAAGTTTTCTTTAAAAAATATTCTGGCCCTATTTTTGGGATTGTTACACAGCAATGTTCTATCCAAATTTGTTGGTCTTTTGATGGTGATTACACTGCTGTTCCATATGTAGGGCAAGAAATTTAGCAACTTGTCATTGATTTCTGATCGGTCATAAACGATCCCAACACTACTCATTTTGGTGGCCCGTGTCTCAAATCTATTGATGAGAGTTCAAACAACTTCTCCTTGGATATGATTGAATGTGTTGAATTCACCTTTTAACATTGCCTTTTTACTATTTCTCATTCTCAAGTTCCCTACAAACTTATCAACCAGTGAAAAGCACACACTCAAGGTATCATAAGCCTTTTGATCATCAAGTATCATCTTCTAGTTATCATCATCATAGGTTGCGACAGGTTTATCAACTGGTCCATCAGCAATTACAGTAGTGGGTTGGTGAGGACCATTTTCAATTGATCTAAGAAGAGAAAGTTCATTAATTCTTAGATAGTTCTTGAAATCCACTTGAATTCATCAAAACATTGCGATCAACATCTCACGATCAGTCATCATCTTGCAAATCAAACTTCAAATTAAACAGTCTTGCAACAGCTTCCGTTAAAAGTATAAACGGATCGAATCGAGTTGGATTGGATCAAATTGAGTTTGAAAAGGATCGAATCGAGTTTTCAAATGAACTAAATCGAATTAAAGTCCGATTGGGTTTGTTTGAGAATTCGATTCAACTAAATTCAAATTTCGATTTGATTCGATTGGTTTTGAGTTTCGATTCGAATTCTCATAAGTACAATCTTCACTTTTTGCACGGATCTTCAAGCCAATACACTTTGTACCACTTTAGGAAACTCGATTGAACACGCTGAGAACCCGAAATACACTATATCAACTTCAAACACAAATTTCTAGCCAAAACAAATACACTTCTCAAGCCCGAGCACTTTTAGGAACACTTGAGCACTTTGTACCACTATAGTAAATGTCTTACGTGGATTTTGTCAGGATTATTCATTTAATTTTAGTTGTTTCTTGAGAATTTTGTTAAAAGGTAACTTTAGTGTAAACCCGTAGCAAAACCAAACTAGTCCGGTAGTGCAAAAAATTAAACCAAACCAGTCAGGAACCAACACTAACAGGTTTCATTTAGCGTATATCCTCTAGCTGAACGGTTTTATTGATGGTTCCTATTCCCTTCTCACTTGGACATAGATCCACACCACACAGTTGTCATGTTTGACATGCTTGACATGTTTACTGAGTCTAATCTGTTTTATTTACAATGTTATTATTTACGAATATTAAATCCATTTAAAGAAAATATCAAAAAAAATAATAATAAACTCTATTATGTTTTATAAGATTGTTAGTCCGGACAACAAATATTGAAAATACTGATTTGAAGATGTAAATTCGCAGACATGCATTTTGTCGAGCAGGTAGTGTGCGCTAATTATATACGATTTGAATATGTAGAGTTAGATTCAATTCAGCCTCATAGTCACCTGTAAATATGTTTTTGACAGAATTGGTTATAAAGAAGTTTTCTGAAACAATTTTTTCAAACATCAAGCCAAACACACGAAAACCAAACAGGCGAAAAATCAAAGTTGTATTATAGAAGTTAAACGTTGTAGCGCAACATTCATTAAATATTCCGTCCAAACATAAAAACAAAATACGAAGTTGCAAAATCCACACAGGAGTTTTAACAAACATGTGGTGTGCATGTATGCTCACATCACAAAATACAAAAAGACTCTTTAGCATCTCATATCTCTTTTCACAAGACAAATTGAAGCTGAAAGCAAACAAATAAAATAAATAAATAAATAAATAACCAATAACCAATAACCAATATTCAATTATACAAAAGCCTCTCAGAAATAAACTCACGGAGAGTTTAGCTCTAGCACCATCGACGAGTATTATTGCAGCTAATAGTATAGAGCTCCGTCAATGAGTATCAATGAGTATACGTGTTTTATGCGTGTTGGCCCTCAAAGATGGCCTGCAAACCATAAATTTACAAGTTTTATACGTGTTTCAAAACACTACTTAGCAAACATAGCATAAGTATTTATTGAGATTAATACCGATTTAGAAAGAAAAAAATAACACACACATCATGGAATGACAGGTTTCGGTCTACTTCATTTTCTTTTAATTGTGCTTTACTAATGTTCTCAGGTTTACCCGAATAAATGACCTGATGATAAACCCGAGCCTGGGTGGAAATCCCAGTAGCAGTTCGCTTGGTATCCGGGAACTAATATGTTCCAATCACCATATAAAATGAAAGAGCATAACAAGGTCACAATTATCAAAAATTCTGATTTAAAGATGAAAAATTCTCACACAAAAAATTCTCACACAAGCATTTCGTCGAGCAGTGGTGTGCATGAATTAAAAAATACGTGAATATGTATAATTTGATTCAGATGACCCTCATAATCACGAGTGTAAACAAACAACATCGTTAAAATGAAGCATTCATGATTAATTGTGAATTGATTGTAAGTATAAATTCGTATATGATTTATAAAGAAGTGATTATTCTGTTTTGATGTACCTGATTAAGACAAATACTCATGTTGTGGCTGACTATCTTATTTACAGCTCTACGTAGTAGTACTTGGTATCCCGTGGTTCATTTTAAGATTTCATCAGCCAAAATGGATGTAAAACCATAGGATTCAAGTTGCTTCGTGGACCCATAAATACGCAGACCCTTCAACTGATAAATGCTCCGCGGAAGACGATTAATGTCTGTATCTTCTATCCTTAACTCTTTCAAACATTCTAAACTCCCAAGTTCCTCTGGCAATTTCTTAATATTTGGACAATTGTAGGGCTCTAAACGTTTTAAGCATTTCATCTTACATAAGTTGTTCGGAATATCTCGTAAGGATTTGCAATCCCATATGATTAAGTCCTCTAAACGCTCTAATTCGCATATATTCTCAGGTAACTGCTTAAGAGCAAAACAATAACCAAGTTTAAGTGATTTTAGATTTTTCAACATATAAATGCTATCCGGAAGATGCTGAAACCGTTGACCACTCAAAAATGGCTTCTCTAGACTTTCTAACTGTCCCATATCCCAAGGAATACCTCCTCCAAGTTCCAGATTTCTTAAATGTTGTAAACCACAAATAGTTGCTAAAATGTACTCAATGTTTTCGCAAACACATGGACCAAAAGATATAAGTTTCTCAAGATTTCCACTCCATGAGGATCTAGGTTCGTCATATTTACATCTAAACCAAAACCTTGGCAAGTTATTTTTAGGATGCAGTGGGCATACATCAACGCAACCTACATCTATTTCAAATATTGTAGCTACAGTTTCAAGACTGGCTGATTCATGCTCTTTGTCAACCCGAAAATATGCAACATTTAAGCAATGTTTTAACTGAATGTCCACAAGGTTTTTTAGACATCCCACCGTAGCGTGAATTTTTTGAAGACAAAAACATCCTACAAGATATAGTTCCTCAAGATGTGGAGTTAGCCCAAGGTTAAGGTTTCTCACCTTTGAATGACTTAGGTGGAGGACTTTAAGATTCGGACATTTAACGGGCATGTGGAGTTCAGAAAACTCTACGCATCCTTCAAGATTTAACTCCTCGAGATGCGGAGTCTCGCTAAGGTCAAAGGTTCTCAAATTTGAATAACTAAGGTCAAGGAACTTAAGCTTATTAAGAACCTTCATAAAACAATGGATGAATATCAGCGTAATGACAAAAAATTATAACATCAAATGTGTTATGCACAACAACAATTAACCATTATTTTACCTTTCCTTTTCCCCCTTCCCAAACTTTGGATATGTTGCTTCCCCGCATTTCAAAGTTAACAAGGTTATTTGCTTGAAACGTTTCAGGTAAAGACTGGAAAGGGTATTCAAGCCAGCGTAGAGATCGTAAAACATCTGGTAAGTATTGGCTGCCTTCAGCATCTTTTGTATATCCGACATTCACGTAAAGAGATCTAAGTTCCTTCATCTTTCTAAGACCTTTCATAATAACTGTTGGATGTAGATTCAAATTCTCCAGTTTTATACATTTTGTTTTTTTCAGTACCCTGTAAATATAAGCCGATATGAACTTTATATCATAACTAATAATATTGTTCTAGTTTTTCACCTTTCATATAAACTGAAACTGACCGATTCATTAACCAATATATCTTCAATTTCCTCTTTAATCCATAATCGACTATGTCTGCTAGGCTTGTTAGGGTACAAACGACGAACAATATTCCAGCCCATTTCTTCTATACGGTCATGGAAGCTCAAACGGTCGTCATCAGAAATAGTTATCAAAGATTTCTGCTCAAGAACACTTAAACCAATTTCAGCATAATATCCACAACTGTCAAGTATTCTGATCGCATCGTCTTTCTCTGAACCTTTCAGCATGCATACAACATCTAGAAAAATTTCTTTCTGGTCATTCTCTAGACCATTATAGCTTAGTTCTAATCTTTTCAAAGTTTGATCTTTCGGGATTGTTTTTAGTCTTTCTATGGCATCTTCCCATACACGATCACTTCTACCACAAAGATGTGACCCCAGAACTTTGATTGTTAAGGGAAGACCATCAGCATAATGTACAACTTTACTTGATAGCTCTTCATACCCTTGATTTGGAATCTCTTTCTTAAATGCATACCTGCTGAAGAGGCAAAGTGCTTCCTCATATGATAACAGATTGATGTCATGAATAATGCTCACTCCATGTGCTACAAGCACTTGTTGATCTCTTGTTGTGACGATGATTCTACTACCTGGCTTCAGCCAAGTAAGCTCACCACCTAAGGCCTCAATTTGCTCTGTGTCATCCACATCATCTAGAACAACAAGAGCCTTTCTACAGGGCATCATCCTTTTCATCATATTTTTCCCATCATAAATACTTGTAACATTAACACTCTGATCATTTAGCACATCTTTAAGAACCTGTTTTTGAAGTTCCTTCAAACCAAAGCTGTTTGAAACTGCTCTAACGTTCTCAACAAAGCTGTTACCTTCAAACCAATTGGATATATGATCATAAACAGATCTTGCCAAAGTAGTCTTCCCACCACCTCCTATCCCCTTGATCCCTATAATACGAACATCATCAGAATCAATTTCTAAAGACGAAACTATATTCTGTACGCTGGTACCCATGCCTACTAACTTCTTATCAATGCTCGAATTGATGAAATGTGGCTTTCGTGAAATTTCTTTTAACAATTTTCTGGATGAATTTTGCTTCATGCCTGTATTTTCAAGAATATTCAATCAGATTACTCAAAATCCCATGTGAACAATAAATATCAAAACTATAACATACAATCAAACATGAATCAGTAGCATAGTGATTATTAGAAGAAATAAACATTGTTAGGTTTATTATTATTGTTGTAATTTAAATGTAACAAAATGTATTATTATCTAGCTTAGGATAAGGATGAATGGGGATCAGCACGACCGTTTCCAAACGGTTATCTGTTTTCCATTAAAACCATCACAATGGTTGTAGAATGGTCGTAACCCGTTCATCATAGTGTATATAAAGATTAATCCATCAGTTTGTATGTCATTCAATTACTTTCTGTATATTATTCTTTGTCAATATTTTCACTTGAATTGTTGAATGTTGGTCATGAGTGATATAATCATGTTCCAGGTCAATCTTTCAGCAAACAAGACGGAAACATAATTAAAGAATAATAACATGGAGTTACCCATCAACAGTGGTCTTCAACTCCCACCCAGCCAGATCAACTGCTTTTTTCAAAGCATCAATCCATCTCCAAGCAGCTTCTTTCTCCATATGTTTGGCAAAGGCTTCTCCAACTGCTCCAGTTTGGTTGCGGACTTCGGTGGGTTCCACATCATAAAAGACTGGGTAAGCAGTCTGCTCTTTCGTCTCCTGGCACTTCATAATATGTAGAAGCTCTTCTAAGCACCAAGATGAAGATGCGTAGTTCTTTGAAAACACAATGATGTAAAATCTCGAGTCTTTTATGGATTTGATGAGTTGCTCACTGATCCTTTCCCCCTTTTCAATTCTTTCATCATCTTTGTAAGTTATAATGCCTCGCTTTTGAAGAGCATGATAGAGATGATCAACAAAATTCTTACGGGTGTCTTCGCCCTGAAACTCAAAAAGACATCATATTTGAAGCTCTTTCGAACAAATGATGCCGAAGTAGATGCCATTTGTTTGAAGGATCGAATGAAATGAAAACTTGATTTCGGGAAATTAATAGCTGTTTAGGTGTAGATCCAGTATAAAGAATCAGATAGAATTGTTTAATTAGTTGCCTATAAATATGGAACAGTGCTAAAACCAAGAGGGATTTAAATACATATCATAATAGACTTCCAAGACATAGATCCATTATAATTGGGATTATTTTTTCAGTGGGCTTAAAAATAGAACAATGCTAAAACCAAGAACTTGAATTTAAATACAGACCTTAAAGCAATACATGAGAGAGAGAGAGTCAAAATAGCGAGCAGAGGACAATGCGGGACATGTTTTTTTTTAATGCTCCACTTGTTTTATTTACTATTTGTATATTGTTTTCTTAACACCATGATTAGTTTATATATACATATATTATAAATTGTAAATAATATCCATTTCCTTGTTCAGTTAAAATAAAATATACAAATACAACATGAATAGTGAATATCCAATAAAAATTATCTAAAATGAAATTTCAAATTCTTCCATCTCTTATAATTGTGGTGTTAACATTAAAACTTTTAACAACGGGTTAATATAAAAAAGGAATGTGGTTTAAGGCCATCTTATAAAATACAATCATAAAAATATTAAAAGGTAAATGGTAGTTATCTCACAAATATCACTATTAAATATCACTATTCATGAGATGAACCACTAGCCTCTTTACATTTGTTGTAAAACGGTTATTTTGTCAGATGGACTCATGACACTTCATTTACAAATTTACAAATATAATACATTTACATAATTGATTTAGTATTATTATATTTTTCATATTAATTCTGTTTGGACCTTTGATTCAGTTCACTTTCTATATTTTATTTTAGCATATTCTTTTCTTTTTTCTATAAACATCTATATATTTTATATTCCACTTATGAATTCCGAAATATAATGTTTTCTTAAATAACAAATATATCGTTTTGAAATCTTTATTTTTATCTACGTTTCAATATAAGTTTCGTTCAAAATCATTTTAAGCTAAATATAATTAATATACTTTTAACACCTTTTTTTCATAACATAATGTTGTTCTAAATTTCGAATATATTGTTTTCACGTTAATATTTTTATGTATGCCTCGATACAACAAGTTCCTGCAATGTGTGACCATAACATAAGGTTTAATATCTGTTTTTTTTCAATTATCTTCATGTCAACTTAAATTTCATAAAGACAAACTTAATTAGCTTTATCTTTTATTAGCATTCCCATCGCGACACGCGGATTTACGTGTATCAATGTTTCCGCAGCAACGCGCGGAAACGTTTACTAGTTTTTTTTATTATCGAACATTAAAAAAATTAGTTCATGGTAGGCTGTTGATAAAGTGATAGAAAGTCTTCAACTTCAAGCATGAAACAAAGTTGGCCAGGTTCCCAAATCAGTTGTTAAGGTAACGAAAGAACCAAGGCTTATAATAATGGTAAAAAGATAAGAAAAAGAAAATTGATTTTTAATAGTCCAAACTATTAAGAATTGATCAATAATAATCCTTGTAAAGTCCGGGTTTGTTTAATCAAGTCTTTCGAATTTGTATCATTTTAGTTTACATTTTCGTTCGTTTACGTTTGTAAGTTTTGGGCCGAGGCCTTTTGTACTTGAAGCCCATTGAGCATTTCCTTAATAGAATGGTGTATAAAATACTCACATAGCGGTCCGGTTTTGAAAGGTTTTTGGGTCAAACCGCAAGCCAAACCGTTAGTACGGTTTTTGCTAATCAAAACCCGAAGCCAAACCGTTGAAAATAAAAACCAAACCAAGCCAAACCGTTACTAACGGTTTGGCTTCGACCGGTTTCCCGGTTTTGGCTTTAATATGTTGTTGTCAAAAACTTAAACTCTAATTTACAAGTTCAGATTTAATCAAACTGTACTACAAGCTAAAAATTAAATAACCAAAATGCAAGTTCCCCATAACTTAATCATATTGTCCAAAATTTAAGCTTAGAACATGTGGTCAAAATACAAAAAAGCTTAAAGCAAGTTGTCCTAAACAAATTACCTGTTGTCCACGGTTCACTTCTAAACTTCAATAGCAACTTTAATAGTAATCCTAAACAACCATGCACCATGTACCCAAAAAGCTAGAACAACCGTTCAAATGCATCAAAACACATATCTAAATATACAAAATAAACTACTAGTTGTTGTCCAAGTTCCAAACTTTAAACTTTTTCCAAAAGTCCAATCTTTAAGCTGCAAACACTAAAAAAATATACAAGAAAACTGAAGTTAAAACACTAAAAAATTAATGAAAAAAGAATAATCAAATTACCTATCAATCGATATGGTCTGTGCAAATATTTAATTTGCTTGAAAAATCTAAAATAACATGAATAAATTGTTATAAATAATAATACAAAAATATATAATAACTGAAAACTGTAATAACTTACCATTTTCAAGTTCTTCAAGCTCGTCAATGTGTTTCAACACATCTTGGTAATCAACTCTTGCATTTTTTTTAATCTCGGCTCGAATCCAGTTTTGAGTACATACAAGCGCTTGCACTGTTTTAGGGAAAAGACTACTCCTAAATGTATCCAAGACTCGACCTCCCGAGCTAAATGCAGACTCTGAAGAAACCGTAGAAACCGGAACAGCCAAAACATCCCTAGCAATTTTTGCCAAAATCTTATATTTTGATCAAAATGACTCATAACTTGGCTCTTGATTATCACACAAATATCTTTCTAACTCATTTAATTCTCCTGTTTTTTCAGCTTCCATTTGTGACTTAAATTTTAGAATTCGCCTCTCTTGTATGCTAAGGCTCTCACTAACCTCACCCAAGCTTTGACTGTTGTTTGAAGAAGATTTTTTGGCATGCATGGGATCTTTAGCACAATAAAAGTCATAAAGTTCAACCAAAGTGCTCTTTAACTTCTTTTTCATGTTGTTTGCAATAGTACCAGTAGGGTACATTTCTTCTAAACTCCAATTGACATACTTTAACTTGTAGCGAGGATCAAGTACGACAGCTACATATAATAAAGGATTCATCTTCTCCCCATCTCCCCAATATTTATCATACTTCACCTTCATATCCATAGCCATACAACTCAATCTAACATCTTTACTTCCAATTCATTCATCAATATGAGCATGCATTGAACATATATCATGAAAATAAGCACTTGAAGTTACATACAAAGACCCCGAAAATTGGTTTGTCACTTCATAGAACAGCTTAAGAAAAGTCATAAAGGAGTTTACAACATCCCAATCACTATCACTAGGTGGCCCGATTTTACTCAGATCATACTTTTTTTTACATCTTCTTCATTCAACAAGCTACTAGAACCCACATTAAAATACCTAGAATAATGCCCATCTTCTTCCAAACGATTAAATGCTTTTCTATACTTCAATGCCGACTCCAACATCAAGTAAGTCGAATTCCACCTAGTAGAAACATCTAAACAAACGGTTCCCATAACATTTAGCTTTTCTATCTTTGCACATTCCTTGAACTTAGCCAACCTAGAAGGTGAGGATCTAACATATCTCACAGCATTTCTAATAACCTGAATTGCGGGATCATAATCTTTTAACCCCGCACACACAATCAAGTTTAACACATGAGCACAACAACGCATATGCAAGTATTGAGCATCTAGAATTGCATGCCCCCAATTTTGTATTTTCTTTTTCAAAAAGGAAATAGCTATATCATTCGAGCTTGCATTATCCACGGTGACTGTAAAAACCCTCTCGATACCCCATGCAATTAAACAACTCTCAACCATTTTACAAATGGTATCACCTCTATGATTTGAAATAACTTCAAAATTCAAAATCCTTTTTTGCAAATTCCAATCTCCATCAATATAATGCACCGTTAAAACCATATAATTAATGTTTTGACATGAAGTCCATGCATCCGTTGTAAGACAAACAGATTGTGACGAACTTTGTAAAAGCTCTTTTAACTTGTTCTTTTCATTCACATATAATGATAAAATTTCTCTAGCAATTGTAATCTGACTCGGTAACTCTAGCTCAGGTCGGATTACACTACAAAAGTAACGAAAACCTTCTTTTTCGACAAATCTAAATGACAGTTCATCGATAACTATCATCTTAGCGATAGCTAGTTTACCAAGTTCCTTTGTGAAACGAGCACACACTAATTTCCCACCCTCGCCTTTTCCTTGAAAACGTAAAGTTTTCTGTTTTTTATCTTGACATTTAAGTGGATTAAACTTGCATAACCTTTTCAAATGATTTAACAAAGCACTAGTACCATTCCTACTTGGTTCATAAACATAGATGTGCTTACAGTGCTTGCATGTTGTGCGTGCACCTTTTGCTCGATTTTTTGGTTTGTTAAAGTGTTTCCAAACAATTGACGGCTTTCGCCCATTTTGGTAGTTATCATCTTCAGGATGCTCCAAATCAACATCATCTCCCATAGCCTCTTCCATATCATCATCCTCAATGATGTTGACATGTTCACTATCATCATCAATGTTTATAGGATTATTGAGATTTTGTGTATCCATTTCAAGACCTGCATAAACACCAAAAGAACACAAACAAAAACAACATTAACATAAAGTCTTATACATATTTAATTAACAAAAAACATAACAGAAAAACACCAAACGGAAAGAACATTAACGGAATAACTTGTATAAACACCATATATAATACTCAAATTAGGAGTATAAACACAAACAACATAAACCTTAACAAAAATTCTAAACCAAATCGCAATAATGTTACCTGGTATGATAGCGACTCAAAGGAGATGTCGGGAGTTTGAGACGGCAATGTCGTGATCGGTGATGATGGAAGGTTGAGTAAACAACAGATTTAGGGTTAGGTGGAAGAGGAGAAGACGTGTAATATGAAAAGGCAGATATGGTCAAATGATGGAGATCTTGATTGTAATATACGCAAAAGTAAAATAGCGGGAATTGGCGGGATACTGGAATTTTAATGAAGTTGGGCTAAATAACACGCTAGAATGTTATAGTGGGCTATGACAAGAAGCCCAATTTTTGAAAAATATGATATATTATAAATAGTTATATAAATCTAATATACAAAAATAAAATTTATATATAAATAAATCCTACGGTCCTGTCCGGTTTTTACGGCCGGTTTGAAAATTTTGAAGCTGACCGACCGAACGTAAAAAAAACCGACCGTGAAGCCAAACCAATGACCGGTTTGGACGGTTCCGCGGTTTAAAACTGGTCGGTGAACACCCCTAATAATGTGTGTGTATGGAATACACCAAGCAACCCTTGCATTTTCATTTTATCCACGTAACCAAAAACTCTCTCAACTCCCTTTCTTTCTCACTAACTTTCGGTCTACACCTACACACATACAAGATCCGAGATCTCGGTCCAACTAGTTGTTTCCACCAACTAGTTGTGAGGTTGATCCAATAACAACTAGTATTTAGTTTGTTTCGTTGTTTGATCCGGTCACTGGACCTACAATTGGTATCAGAGCTTTCGGGCTCAACTAGTTGTAGATCTTGGGTCACAACCTTGGATTTTGGTCTTGTGTCTGAAAAGACGGATTCTTCAAGAAAATAATTGGTTTTCGAGTTCTTGTGCTCATCAAGTTTAAATAATTTTGGTGTCTTCATGTTAAAGATGATAATGTTTTGATAAAAAGTTTGTGTTTGTGGTGTGTGAATCTTAAAAGATTTGTGTTTTAGTAGTGCATGTGATATTTACTTCAAAAGTTATGTTAAACATGCATATGGGTATGTTTGTAAAAGGTGGCAAGAAAGTTGGTTGGTGGCATTCCATTTTGGGTTTGAAATTTCGTTTACACTCTCCTTAGTCGTTTACAAGTACAACTCGCTTACAAAGGGAAATCGCTTACATCTAAGTCGCTCACATTAAGACTCGTTTACAACTCACCAATTCGCTTACATCTCACAATTCGCTTACATCACACTTCGGTTACATCACACTTCGTTCACATCACACTTCGCTTACACCCTAACTCGCTTACAGCCTAACTCGCTTACACCCTTACTCACTTACACCCTAACTTGCTTACATCTTACTCACTTACACCCTAACTCGCTTACACTCATCACTAGCTTACAATTCCATTTTGTGTTCAAAATTTTCTAAGTAAATTGTAATCTAATCAAACTTGATTAGCTTACAATTTTCATTAGATTACATCAGACTTAGTTTTTGAGCTGATTTTAAGAAATGGCAAATCCAATTTCCACCATTGCTAGTGCTAAAGCTGTTCAGTATGTGATGTTTGAGAACGAGGCCGAAACCACCTCTAAGCCTTTAAAGTTGATGAAATGAGAATGTGACTTTGATGAGTTTAAGTGGAGGTTTTACAACTACCTCAAGATCATTGATTATAATCTTATTAGACCTATCGAAATAGGTCCACACCATCCCTTGACTACCGGTACTGATGGTGAGGTTCCCAAAATCGTGACTAACTACAATGATGATGATCGAAGAATGCTTGCCGAAGATCAAAAGGCCTTTGGTATCCTAACTGTATCCCTTTCGAGAGAAATTGCATTGATTTGAGAGACTACACCACTGCTAAGGGTCTATGGGATGCCTTAGTGAACAACTTTTAAGGAACCTGGAAATGAGAAACAACCTTAATGGATGTTGAAGGGAGAGTTTAACATCTTTAACTAAATTCAAGGAGAATCAATTGATAGTTTCATCTCAAGATTTGAAACGTTGATTACAAAAATCAACAGTGCGAAAATTGAATTTGAGCAAATTGAGATTAACGACAAGCTTCTAAATTCTCTCCCTTACTCATGGAGCAGCAGCATTATCACCATCAGGAGAACTTCCAACCTTCATCTCATGAGTTTGTCGGGTTTAGCCTCAGTGATATCAAGTCATTCATGATGGATGAGAAGCTAAGGATGAACAACCACATAAGTTCTCTATCAAAGGCAGGTATGACAAATGGAACAGGTGTGAGTTCAGCATTCTTAAGTCACTCAAACTCCACTACTCAAAATCCAAGTTCAACCTTAGAAGGCTGGTGTATCGCAAGCTTCATCAAGTGCAAACTCAAGCTCATTTCAATTTGTTGTTTATCAAGCTGTGGCTCAAGCACTTAAAGCTCAAGGAATCAAGCCTACTCCAAGCACTCCAGCTTACACTGCTTCAAAGTCTCTACCTACTGATGACTCCAATGTATCTTTTATTCATGCCTTCTTGTCAAGTCATGTTGAATTGTTACCAGGAAAGTTGCTTCCTTCATCGTTTGAACAAAGAGATCTTCCCGAGATCAACAAGTATGATCTGTAGAAAATAGATATCAACTATTAGATGCCCATGGCTGTTCATCAGGCCACAAACTTTACGAAGAAGTACGGGAAGGATAGTTTCAAAGATGAGAAGAATCTGGGTTTTGAGAAAAACAAGCTTCGGTGCTACAACTGTGGGAACCAGGTCACTTTGCTCGTGAATGCACAAATCCTCCTATGGCCGTGGGAGACATCAAGATCACTGAAATGTTTGAAAATGAAAGTAGTAAGAGGCTAGATAAGAGAATCATCCCAAAATACTCCTCGAGGTCAATGGTCCAGAGAAACAATCAAGAAAGCTCATCAAACGGGAACTTCGAGTCGAGCTCTAAGGCGATGATTGCTAGGAATGTCGAGTCAACTGTACCTGACTGGGAAGGGGATCAATTTGAAGAATTAAAGAATCCACTTAACTTTGCTGGGATGGAATTAACGAAATCAGTCTGGCACCTCTTCAAGCACCTCAGATGAAATTCCTACACCTGCCTCGCTCATTCCCAAGGTACACAAACTCTGTTCTCAAGAATGTATTGATAAATTTATTCACTATAGAAACCATAATGCTAAAATTCTTGAACAAATTGATAGCATTAGAGTTCAGAATGATGATCTTAAAAAGGCTGCAAATATTTACACTATAACACTCATGGTAATGATATGGGCGATCTTAGGGAACAAGTTTCAATTGCTAGAAATTTAGCAAAACGTCATGAAAATCAAGTAGTTGAACTAAACGCAGAAATTGTTAAATTAGAAATTGAGTTAACCCAAAAGAGGATTGCCATAGAAAACTTTAAGTTAGCCACCGAAAAGCTGAACAAACTAATTGGGTCACAAATGGAATTAAGATTAAAGACTTGTATAGGCTATGATAGTTCTGCTGTACCTCCACCGTTTAACAATAACTATACTAGCCTTCCTCACTTTGATTTTAATTCTCCCCCTGAAAAAGAAATGGTCTATGGTATTGGTCATGTGCCCATATCAAAGACATTTGTTCCTGCAGCTCCCAAGAATGTTAATAGTGATTCATCTTCTGTACCAGGTTGTGTAGAAGAAAATGAGTGTATGGAAACAAACATGGGTTATGGATATAAAAATTTGCTTTTTAGTTCATCTATTATCAAACCTGTATGTAATAATTTTGTTTCCAAAAACATTTTGAACAATGATGTATGTGACGAGGATGTTCATGTTGGCACCTCTATTAAAATTGAAAATGATGTTTCGGTTTCCGAAAGTAATTGTGAAACTATTTTTGATGAAACCGTTGTTGATAGAACTGTGCATGAAACCGTATTTGTGAATATTAACTTACCTAGTTGTTCATCAAATGATTGTAAAGTGGAGGAACCTATATTTAATGAAAATCGTTTTGAAAAGGAAAAGGTAAGTACATCTAGTAAATATGTGCCACCTCATAGAAAAAGTTTTTATCAATCCCCAAATCAATATTATCAACCTCAACTGTACAATCAATTTGATAATAGCTACTGTTAGGGCTGATATTTTTCTGCTGGGGATACGTTATCCTTGAAGATGTGTCTGGATCAGTTATCCTCCCAAAGAGCTCCAGGTTCATGTCGAAGATCAAGGATCCTCAGAGGTTAATATTGTTAACAATTGTTTTATATGTGTAGATTATTATTCAACAGGAGTAACGGCTAAAGGACTTGGTCAACCTTAAATCTCGCTACTGGAAGCTACCCGCACGTGGTTAAACGAACGTTGGAAGAGTAGTGGAATAGTGGTGGATAGTTACGACTTTTAGTTACGTGTATTTTCTTTATATTCATTGAGATACGATCGATTAGATATACTCACTGTATTCACACACACTAGAGCAGAAACAATTACTCTCTCTACGCACTAGCTTACTCTGTAATATCGATCATAATCTCCAAACCATTGTAACCCTTTTTTGTGATTAATAAAGTGGTGATAGACGATTTGTCATCACCCGGGTTTTTTTTTTTGATCTGAACAATATTAAAGGGTTTTTCCTCGCAACAAATCTCGGTGTTCATTCCATTTTGATTCATATAATCGTTGTTATCATTTTAGCACTAAACCTCACATAACAGATTTGGATACATTATCCTTAGCAGATTTTTGTCCAAAAAAGCTACTATGGTTATTATCCACAATATTATGTTAATTCTTTCTATACAAATGTGTTTGATGATCGAGGTCATAGATCTGACAGCTTGTTTGTTCCCATACAACCATCTCATTATTCACCACCACTTATGCATTATAATTCTGACGGTTTCTATAAAGAAAATAGAAGAAAGTTGTGTTTTGTGTGTGGTAACCCTTCTCACCTTGCAAGGCATTGCAAGAACTGGCATGATATGAAAAGTAAAACGAACAGTCGGTTTAATCAATTCCGTTCAAGAGCTAAACCTAGCTCAAGTAATAGAAATGATCAAACTGATAGTTCTGCTAGTGAAATGGACGTGAGATCCAAAAATGAAAGGAATGACAAACCTCTTTTTCGGATAACTAAGAAGGAGAGAGCAAAAAGGAACTCGAAGACTGAAAAGTCTGAGAATTCATTAAAAAGAAAGCAAAAAAGAAATCCAAGGATTGAAAAATCTGAGGATATTGTTTTAAAACCAAGAAGGAGACAGTCACGAAAATTTTTTAATGACAGGAAACCTGGTTGTGCATGGAACCCTAAAGACTGTTCTTCTAATTCTGACACGTCCCACAACTTCATAAATAATAATTAGAAAAGGGCATTTGATACTCCCGAGACAACTAAGTCTCGTAAACCTCTATCTAATTAAGCTGTTAATGCGTGTAGGGTTAGCCAAGGCACTCCGTAAATAGTATATGGTATTTGGATAGTGGCTATACCCGACACATGACAGGAGACGAATCCTTTCTATTTGACATTAAACCGTTCGATGGCGGATACGTTTCTTTTGCTGTAGATATGGGTGGAAATATTTCAAAACAAGGAAAAGTATCAAATGGAGTCATGACATTTGAAGATGTCAACTCAGATCTGTAGCAAACACTACTCCACACTGTTCACTGAGAATGAATGCTTGATTCTCAAACCATGTTTTAAGGTCCCAGAAGAATGGATTATGATGCGTACTCCGAGGCACAATGACTCTTATGTAATAGACATGAATAGTTCTTACTCACGTAAAGCTGCCTCTTGTTTGTTATCTAAGGCCTCGGAGAACGACTCATCTCTATGGCATTGTCGTCTAGGTCATGCTAATTTTAAAAATCTAAACAAGTTGGTTAAAGGGGAACATTTGAGGGGATTGCCTATTAAATCTTTCTCTTGCATTGAAAAATGTCTTTCATGCTCTAAATGCAGGCTCTAAATGCAAGCAACATAAGCTCCCTCACAAACCCAAGACGATAAGTTCCATAGATTCCATTCTTCAACTGTTACACGTGTATTTGTTTGGTCCTATTCCTCCTATGGAAGTCGGCCGAAAAGCCCATTGCCTTGTGATTACTGATGACTTTTCCCGTTTCAGCTGGACTTTCCTTCTAGGGCATAAGGATGAAACCGCACAGTTCTTGATCAAGTTCATCACACTGGTGGAGAGAAAAATAGACAAGAATGTGAAATGTATACGAAGCGACAACGGAATTGAGTTCTGCAACTGATCTGTAGATGATTTCTGCAGATCAAATGGAATAGAACGCCATTTCAGTGCATCCTATATTCCTCAACAAATAGAGTTGCTGAAAGACGAAACCGAACATTGATTGAAGCTGCACGAACAATGCTGTCTGATTCCAAGCTACCCCTATTCTTTTGGGGAGAAGCCATCAACGCAGCCTGCTTCATCCAAAACCATGTGATTATCAACAAGCGTCTGAAGAAGACTCCATATGAAGTCTATTACAAGACAAAGCCGCTGGTCAACTACTTCAAAACATTTGGATGTCCTTGCACCTTACTTCACTGATCCTAAATTTGCTGAAAAGGCTAATGAGTGTTATTTTGTTGGATATGCTTCCAACAAAACCGCTTATCGAGTCTACAACAAGAAAACAAAGCTGATCTTGGAATCCAACAGCGTTGACTAGCAAGAGCTAAATCCTACTGACGCTCGCACATGACCAGATTGGTAATTTGACTACGACAGTTTGTTTAATTAGTTTCGAGGCATGTCTATTCCTAATATTTCTAAAGTTCAAGTTCCATCTTTGTCACAAGATTCTTTGTTGATGCAAACACTGGTCAACAGTTTGTCAGAAGTGGATCTGTCTAACATGCCTCCATCGCCTGCTCCACCTGTTTTTCAACCTCCTCCTCAAGTCAATAATCAAGTTAGATACAACCCTGCTCCTCTAGCAGCACCTCAATCTGCTCCTCAAGCCGCTCCACAAGTTGTTGTTTCGACTGAGTTGGTGGAAGTTGAAGATGTATCTGATTTTGACTCAGATGATTCCTTCCAGTCTGCTGACAATGCTGAACAACATTAGACTGAATTGTTTGCTGATCTTCAAGTAGCTCCAAGTGTGGTGGAATCTGTTGCCACACCTCCCTCTGCAAATGAAACTGTTGAAATAGCTACTCATGTTGAAGAACCTGCCACTATTGAGTCTGATAACACTACTTCGACTCCTATCAACACTATAGTTGTTCCTTATGGTGAGTAACTTTGGGAAGAACCGATAAATCAAGAAAATAGAGTTATCAACCCCGCTCTGTTCTATCAGCTGCCGATTTCTGGAAGGTGCTCCTCGTATCTTCTATCCCATTGATAGTCTCACCATAAACCTTCAAGTTGAAACAGTGACCATTGTCGAAGACATTACTCAGACACTTATTCATAGACGTCATCCATCTGAGAACATCATCGGTTCTCCATATGCCGGAATCCAAACAAGAAGGAAATCCGGTACAATTAGCAGATGTTTGTTTGCTTGTTTTATTTCACAGGTTGAACCAAAGGACTACAGGATGGCCCTAAAAGAAAATTCGTGGGTTGAAGTAATGCAGGAAGAACTGTTGCAATTCAAGAAGCTTCAAGTTTGGAAATTGGTCAGGATGCCTGCGAACAAGAAACCAATTGGTACCAAGTGGGTGTTTAGAAACAAGAAGGATGATAAAGGGGTCATTACAAGAAATAAGGCATGATTGGTGGTTCAAGGTTTCTCTCAGATTGAAGGCCTTGATTATGATGAAACTTATGCACCGGTGGCTAGGTTGGAAGCAATTCGTTTATTTCTAGCCTATGCCTCGTACATGAATTTCAAGGTCTATCAGATGGACGTAAAGACTGCATTCTTGTATGGAAAGCTCAAAGAGGAGATATATGTGAAGCAACCACCAGGTTTTGAGGATCCTGATCATGTTTACCATCTTGACAAAGCTCTGTATGGCCTGCACCAAGCACCTCGTGCATGGTATGCAACATTAGCAAACCACTTGCTTAAGAATGGCTACAGAAGAGGTGTTATCGATAAAACACTCTTCATCAAGAAGGTAAAGGACGATCAGATCCTCGTCCAAGTCTATGTTGATGATATTATCTTTGGATCTACTTCTGATGAGCTGTGTAGAGAGTTCGCCGAGGTCATGCAGAATCGATTTGAGATGAGTTCGTTGGGAGAAATGAGTTTCTTCTTGGGTCTTCAGGTTGAACAAAAAGACGATGGTATATTGATTCTTCAAGAGAAATATGTCCGGGACATCGTTCAGAAATTCGGGTTCAAGGACTCAACTCCATTTCTCACTCCGATCGCTACCCGACCTGTGCTTGCTTCAGATCCATCAGGAACTCCTGTTGATCAACATCTTTATTGATCTATGATCGGCTCCCTGATGTATCTCACTGCCAGCAGACCGGACATCATGTTCCCTGTCTGTCAGTGTGCCAGATATCAGAGTAATCCAAAAGAGTCCCACTTAATTATTGTTAAGCGCATCTTCCGGTACCTCAAGGGAAAGCCTTGCTTAGGTCTTTGGTATCCCAAAGACTCTCCTTTGGTACTTCACGCTTACACCGATAGCGATTATGCGGGATGCAATTTGGATCGAAAGTCAACATTGAGTGGATGTCAGTTACTGGGTGACAGATTGATCTCCTAGCAATGCAAGAAACAAGTCACCGTGTCCACCTCCACTGATGAAGCGGAATACATTGCTGCCTCCGCTTGCTGTTCTCAAGTCATTTGGATCCAACATCAGCTGTTGGATTACAGTTTGAATTTATTTAACACCCCGATTAAGTGTGACAATGATGCAGCTGTGTATTGTGAAAAACTCGGTCCAACACTCTAAGACAAAGCACATTGACATCCGAATACATTTTATTCGTGATTTTTATGACAGAAAGCTTGTCACAGTAGAACAGGTCAAAATTGATTACAACATTACCGACCTATTTACCAAAGCTTTTGATCGTGCCCGATTTTTGTTTCTTGTTGAGTCACTTGGCATGATCTCTTTTGAAAAAAGTTAAGTTTTATTTTTAATTTTTTAATTTGTTAAAATTATTTTAATTTTACATTGTTTTATTTCATTTTATTTTATTTTTGTTTCACTTAAAATTTTTCTTTTATCTTAGTTTATTTGTTATTTTATCTTCAATTTTTCTTTTATTTTTTAAACTTTAAACCTTGGTTTTATTTCATCTTATTTTTATTTTTTTTAATTTTCATTTCATTTTATTTCAAATTTCTGTTATCTTTTTGTATATAAAATTGTAAATATTCTTCAAATATGTACAATTTTAGAGGGAGAAAATGAGCTAATTTTAACTAACCAAAAAGATTTTACCTTTGTTAAGAAAAACAAAAAATTAAGTCACTTGACTTTCCAAAACTATTTTATATTATTATTTTATTTAAGATAATCTGAAAAACACTTAAAAATATAATTTCCCATTTAGAGGGAGCTCCTGCTTAGAGGGAGTAGGATAATAGGGGAAGATTCATGTACAATTTAATCTCAACATGAGAACGTAGGAAATAATACCAATTTATAAAAAAAAATGAGAACGTAAGAAACAATACCAATATACATAAACAATGATTTGTTATAACAAAGAAAAAACCTAAAAATTACAACCAAAGAATCAAAATCAAGAACAAATAATAACAACAAATACAAACAATACATATAACAGCAAAAGAAAAAATCTAATAATAACAACAAAATATGAATCAGCAAATACTTATAACGTCTCATAATAAAAAATTAGCAAATACGAACAAAAAATAACAGAAAACACCTATAACAATAAACCTAATAATAACAAAAAATTGGTTCTCACTGTTTTCATGTTAAGATTAAAATGTATTTGATCCTGTTTTGATAATATTAAATACAAGAAAATTTTGAGAAATCGATCCGACCTTTGGAAAATGATAGAAAATTGTCTTAGGTGATCCTAGCATATGAAAAGAGTAGATTAAAAGACAACAAGATCATTGCTTGATGTGTAGATTGGCTTAACAAATGAGTAAGTATCAGAGTGATATAAACATAAATATCTTCCTTTGCTAGTTGTTACACTCTTATGAAGCGGTTGCCGACTCCAGAATAAGTCATATTGATGAAGGCAAAAATGTTATTAGTCAGCCATACACGAGCCCGTTAGTGATTGGTCATAATGAAAATTATTTCTTGCTTTATCTTCAAATATTGAAAAACATCAAAAAATATTGAAAAAGCAGAAAAACTGCAAAATACTCAAAAAGTATTCAAAATCAATAACAAAAATGTTGATACTTTTATCAAACAAAAAGGGTATATTATAACCACGTAACATGGGGCAAACAAGTAAGTCCTAAACACTTTATATGAAGGCATAAGTCAACAACGCTAGTAAGTCCATGGTTCAACTTTTACATATTGTTTGAAAGAAAAGTTTTCAAAAAGTCAATGAAGCTCAAAATGTTTTGTTCAATCATTAGGAGGTCGGAGTCAATTCGGGGTGATACTGATGAACACAAAGTATGCACGAGGTATGATAAAGTATGTAGCATTTTGGATTAACAGGGACCACACATGTATTGTGCCTAACTATACCTTAACGTATCACGGTGAAATCAAAATACTTGTTAAGTTTAAATGGACCAATATATCTATAATCGACTTTGGGTTCTTGGCATAATAATATCCAAATAGAAGTGTGATCTAGGACACTATAGACAATATGATTCCATGTCGTAATCTTTCTCATAAAAAACAAGTACCATAAAGTTTTGTAAATTAATTAATATAATAAATATAATATTAATTTTCTTCTTATTTTAATTTTAAATTTTTAGTTTTTTTATTTTATTTTACATGTTAAAATTAGTTTAACTTGTATTTCTTTTAATTTTATTTTATCTCATTCTTATCTTAATTTTATTTGTATTCTTATTTATTTTCTATATTATTTTAAACTTATTTTAAATTTTATATAAATCTTGTGTTTTTGTTAAAAAGTTTTAAATTCTCTTTAAACTTATTTTAAAATTTATTGTTCATATTAAATTTTTAGTTTCACTTTAAATCTTAACTTTTATTTTACTTTTTTGTTAATTTAAAATATTTGAATTTATTTTATCTTAATTTAAATTTATTTTAAATTTTTTTTTCTGTTCTTAATTTTATTTTCAATTTCATTTTAATGTTATTTTTACAATTTAAGTTTCATTTCTTTTTCTTTATATTTTAAACTTAGTTTAAATTTAATATCTAAATCTTGTGTCTGTATAAAAGTTTCTCTTTCTATTTTATTTTTCCTTAAACTCATTTTAAATCTTAATTTTTATTCAAATTTCCAATTTTGTTTAAAACTTTGTTTTTAATTTTTAAAGTGCCATGTAAAAATGGGTTTATACTAACAACAGGTCCTCCATGCAAAGTTTGTTAAGTCTAGACCCGAAAAAATTATATCTTGTATATGTGATGTGCTTGGATTCGACGGTAAATATTTTTGGGGTTTTTAAATTGAAAACATTTTCAGAGTTCGGGGTCGGGAGTGAAAATTTGTTTAAATCTCGGTTTATTTTGACCATATCGCGAGTTTGGTTGACAATATAAGTATTTTTCCTTTTTTTTTTCTTTCACTTTATTCTAAACACAACCTTATCCATCTCTCTTTCTCTCTCTTCTCCCCTTTCCCAACGCCCCCTTCCCTTTCAAACCCTAATTTAACTCCTCAAAACCACAATCACACTCAGATCTGCTCTATATTGTCACTTTTAATTTTCATCCACCATGGAAAACTTTCCTTTTGAAATTTCTTTAAGGGCGTGTTCGTTTCACAGAATTCGTGGAAAATTCAAAGGAATTGGAATTAAAAACCCATAACATGGCGTGTTCCTTTCGCTGGAATTGGAATCTTAATTCCATTTTGGTGTGTTCTGTTCAAATAATTGGAATTGGAATTCAATTCCTTCAAATTCCTTTAATTACAAGGATTTCAAATCCTTCCAAAATGTGAAGGAATTCAAGGAAATTCATTGGAATCTTATCTCGAGTTTTTTTTTCTTACGAGGACAACGAACAAAACATTTTCATTTTTTTACTTTTTTTGTTTATAATTTATAATTTGTGTTATTCATTTATTATTATTATTTTTAAATATTTTTTTGTCTTAATAGAAAACCCAAAAAAAAATTCAAAAAAAATCATAACACAAAATATAAATAAAAAACAAAAAATCTAAAAAAACTAAAATATTTTCGCCGTTATCATTGTTAAAAAAAAAAAACTTCTTGAATTTTATTCATTTGTCAAACGAACACATTAAGAATGTATTTGGATTTCAATTCCCCCCAATTCCAATTGGAATGTTTAGATTCTAAATCCAATTCTTTCAAATTCCAATCCTATGCAAATTCTAATTCCAATTCCATTCCATCCCGTGAAACGAACGCGCCCTAAGTCTAGTATGTGGCTTATCCTTTCTGAACTGATGAACAGGGCGACGGGACTGTTTGTTCTCAATTAACCTCGTCTATGTTCATTACTGGACATATTGATGATTGAAAATTGGTTGTCGATGTATTAACGAGTTATCGTGTGTTTTTAATTGAGTTTTGAAGTTCGTTTTGTCGTTTATTCTTGTTGGCTGTGAACGAAGGCACTGTTCATCCCGTTTGGTCATTTGACCGATTGATAACGGATCTAATTGATTATTGTAAATGGCTTACTATGGTCTCAAGAATGTATTATGTGATTTAATTGAGTTATAATTGTTCTTTTGTATAGTTCTTAATTTTGGGGTTTTGATTAGGGTTGTTGAAATCCAGTTTGGTTTGAAGGTGTTCTTGAGCACCCGATTTTTTTGATCATACTCTAAAGAAACCCTGATTTGTTTGTGTTTTTTTAATAATTGTAATCGACTGAAGCTATGCTCGATTACAATTGAATAGACTACAATCTGTTTCGATTACAATATGTGTTGATTTGTATCGATTACAATCCATGTCCAATTGTATCGATTACAGTTGTAACATGTTTACAATTGTAATCGAGTTAAAATTGTGTTGCAATTGTTGAGGATCAAATTGTAATCTAGTTTATGGATTTTAAAGAGTTATATGTTTTCAAATTGTAATCGAGTTAGCTGTTTTCAAATTGTAACCGAGTTATCTGTTTTCAAATTGTAATCGAGTTGGCTGTTTTCAAATTGTAATCGAGTTATATGTTCTTATAATGTAATCTAGTTACAATTGTAACTGATTTTCAATTGTAACCGAATTCTTGGGTTTTAATTTGTATGTTCAATTACAAACTGATTTTAGTTTGTATTAGATCTTGATTGATTACAAATGGATTTTCAATTACTTGGGTCTTAGTCGATCACAATCATGATTTTCGATCACTTTGCGGTTTTTTATTACTTTTAAATGATGAAGTAATATATTGGAGGTCAATTGTAGTCGAGTTTATGGGGTTCTCAAAGGTGTTTTCGATGAGTGATCACAATTGGTTTTGAGATTTGGTTAAGTGTGATGTATTCTATTGAATGATCCATGAGAACAGTGTATTCAAGTTATAAGTTGTATTCGAATTTATCTTTGTGATCGAGTTTGAATTTGTCTTAAATTGGAGTCTTGTGTGAAAATTGGCTAAGTATCATGTAATCTAATTCATTTATTCTCAAATATAATTTGAGTATCATGTATTCCAATAGATTGTAATCGAACAAGATCTCATTAGAATCCATTATACTTAGACATTTTTCTTTCCATTAGATTACACCATACTTAGAAAATTTTCTTATTTTGAGCCAGTTTTGTAAAATGTTTTGTATAGTTTGTCTTTGCTTGATCTTTGTACATGGTTTGTTCTTATTAAAACTAAATTAACATCACTAATGATTCTTTAATTTGATGTGCTGTGTGCGTAGCGGCTAAATATAAAAGATGGGATGATTTAAACTCTTGCACAAGATCGTGTTTTAAATTTATAAAAGTGATTTCTACTAAAACTAAACACACACAAACTAGGCAAGTGTACCTATCGTATATGTAGAATAGTATTGGTAAGAACCAAATATCGATCTATAGACACAAATGTTTCTAATAATAAATCGTTGTTTTAATCTAACTGGAGGTTTTAATCATTATTGGGGTTATTTTTGAACTTTTTATAAAATATAAATACTTATATAATATATAAGTGACCAAGACGAGAAATTCTAAATAAGTAGTTCAATTATATGAAGGTTACCATCTAAGATCAAGAATCCACTACATTTTATTATTGATGATTAATATGTAAAATGTGGTAAACTTGCCGTAATAATATATGATAGTAATAATATATTATAGATAGCCCCTCATTTCAAAGCGAGCATCTATGACATAAAAGCAAGTAGCATACGCTTTTAAAGTCCACCATTTCCTAATGTTATGCTACCACGAGAATGTCAATTTAAGTTGGCAAGTAGTTTAATAAAGTAGAAAGATTATTATTGACTTCGATTTCTCAAATACCAATTCTAACAACTTTGGATGGTTATAGTTTATCACATAACCTCCCCTTGGTTGATTTAAGTAGGTTATAATTACACATTCCGTTAACATATGATTTCTTTAAATAACATGATATCCTAAGCAATTACGTGCGATGCCATTTTCGGATTAACAAAACTTAGAAAAATAGATCATAACTTATATCTCATCATTTTTAAGTACAATATAAGGATCCATTTTTTGATAAGTTATCAAAGTATTTCTATCTTTCAAGAACATGAATCGATCATGAATGATTGCCAATAAATTGACAATCACCAACTTTGAATTGTTGAATTAAGATGGTAAAACATTTCTCATCAAAAGATAATTGCAAGATAACCATGTACTTTACTAAACTAAACCACATGTTTTATATAATTATAAAGTAAAACAAAGCTTCTTCATAGATTTTAGATGGTAAATGAAGTTTACCTCATAATGAGCATAGTTGTGAACATTAGAATGGATGATGATAACAAACACATGATTAAACTAGAACAATCTAACCAAATGTGAATGAATCTTCCTTCTTAATGATGATGATGATGGATGGATGATGATGATGGTTGATGGTGATGACCTCCAAGCCTTCAAACTCTCACTAGATCTTCAATATGAGTTTTAGTGGGTGTTTTTATAAGTAAAAACCGTATAGAACTCTTTTCAAGGCACACCAAATGAGTGCAATATGAGCCACTATTTATAGGCAGTATGGAGTGAAAAGCACGGACCCGTGCCTTGGTGGGCACGCCCCCGTTCTTTATTATGACATGTGCCAAATTCGTTTTGTCTTTTTCTTGAAGGTGACCATAGCCCCGTGATCAAGGGTCACGACCCCGTGCTTTTGTTCCCAGTTTTTGTCTTTTCTTGTAGATTTTAGTCTTTTCTGGTGTTCAGAAGCATGGGGCGTGTTTCTTGAGGCATGGGGCGTGTTTCTTGCTTTTTCTTGTGTTTTCTTCCGTTTTTCTTCGTCTGTTCGCTTGTTTCTTCGTTTGGGACTCGGTTTTAACTGAAATTGTATTTTATTATGATAAGTAGCCTTCTGTGCTATGCTATTTGATAGAAATTGCAGTTTTTAGAGATTATTTGATGCTAAAAAGATGTATAATTTTATGTACATCATATTTCAGGGTCACAACAGCTACTGTTCGTTAGAAAACCCTACAAAGAAGAAGTTTAAAGTCTTTGTCTTCATGATCAAGGGTTTACGTTCGAGTCCTTTAGCACATGCTATATCTGCAGATCCCGAGAATCATTATTCGTGGGTTAAACAATTCTGGGACAATGCTGAGACACATACCGAAAGTTCAAAGATCACGTCTAGGGTTAACAATGTGAAAGTGACTGTAACTAAAGATGTAGTCAAAAAAGCATTTCAGATTGGAGACAAAGAAGACTATCCTCGCACATATTTTACTGAACAACAGCTAGCTAATTATTTGCGTGAGATTGGCTATGAGAAGGCTCATTCATGCATCTTGTGAAAAGAGATATCTGCCAAACTACAGGAAGCTATTGGTTCATATTGTTGCTCACTGCTTGTTGGCACAAAAAGGGGGGTTTGACAAAATCAACACTGACTGGGTTGGACTTATGCTAAGTTTGACCCGGAGAAAAGGATATAATTATTCAAGGCTGATCTTCTTATATATGCAAGATAATACACTCTCAAAGAAGCGAAGAATGATTTATCCTTGATTCATCCAGTTGATTTTGGATCACTTGCTTCCGGATACTCCCAAACCAAGTAAAACATATAAAGTTGGTAAAGATGGGAATAAGATAAAGTTTGTTAAGCCCTTTCATGCCAAGGAGGTTAGAGATATGGCAATGACTATTATTCTAAAACCTACCGGTAAAAGTTGTTATAAGTATTAGGGTAAGCAACCGGGTCCCAAGATTGGTCAGTTTGTTGAAACAGAGTCGGATATGGATGAGGTATTTGTTAGAGATGATGATGATGATGATCCTGATGATGGTCAGGATGGAAGTGATGATAATGAAGAGGAAGAATAGATTAATGAGCCTGTTGATGATTCAGATAATGTGGAAGGCGAGCACAGGTCAAAGCACAAGCACGATAAGAAGAGAAAAGAGAAAGTTGGTGAATCCTCTAAACGATCAGTTGCTGATGCTGAAGAAGAGGAAGACGAGTCAAATCGTCCTCTCAAAAGGGTGAAGAAGAAAAAGGAACCCAAGAAACCTTTAATTTCCAAGCTACCTCCACTAAAGGTAACCTTTCCTTTGACTTCTGAGATGGTATCACATTCCCTAGTTACCCAAACCACGGCATCTCAAACCACTCTTCCCGACCCACACGTAGGATCCCCTAGAACATTAGCTAAAACTCTTAAAACCCTCCAAGATAAACAAATAAAGATCACAAAAACCACAACCAAAGTTACCTCACCTAAGGCCCCAAACAAACCTCGACCCAAACTTCACATTAGGAAAAGACCTGCACCTCAAAAGGTATCCTTAGTTGACCAACCCATTACCCCTCACAAAACCTCACCAGCTCGCTTAGATGAACCTATGCCCTCCATCTTTGAGGACATACCCTTAACTACCCAAACCAAAACCTCTACCACACCTAGGACCACATCACCCACACACCAATTTACCTCACCTATAAAAGACACATCTTTCTGGTCATCCACATTCACAACCTCTAGCCTACTCAGACCACCTCAACCACAATAGAAACAACTACCTCAACAACTAGCCTACCCTCAGCCACAACCACACCCTTCCCAACCATAACCTTGCCTATCCCAACCACACAACAACCAACCATAGCCATCAAACCTCCCTCAACCCATAGGAGCCCGTGATTAATATCACATCCATCTCAAGTGGGAAGCCAAAGAAGTCTCCAGTTCTTAAAGATCCTATCCTAGATAGACTAGCAGCATTGGAAGAGGCTAATGAGAACCGTGCACAACGGGAGCTCATGTTGATTAAGTTTGTCAAAGATCAACTAGCCGCCAACCAAGAGGTCACTTGTCAGCGTGATGCTTTGGCTGATCAGTTGTCCACTCTTCAAGAAACTCATAATGCTGATCGAGCAAGAATCGAGAGTTTGCAGAAAAGGATTGAAAATTAGCATTCATTAATCACAAAGAACACTGCAAAATTTTGAACAACATAACAACATGGAAAAGATTGACTCTAGAGTGAGCACGCTAGAAGTTGATTTTCCTTCCACCTCTCAAATGGTTGATGATCTTAGGAATGAACTTAAAGCTTCGTTTGAACGTTTTTTGTTGGATTATGAGCGTCTCGATTCAAGAGTTGGTGGTTTGGAAAGTTCTTTGAACCGAGAGGTGAGAAGACTTATGGGTGAAAGTAAAAGATTGAGGACATTGGCTGAGAGGTTATAGGGACGGACTGAGGAGGAACGCGCCCTACAAGGACGCGCAAATGAGTCGTTGGTCAATCGATACCTTGCTGTCATGGAGGTTATGCGATTGACCAATGAGGATGTGGAGAACCTAAGGGTTCATTTGATGGGTACGTTTCAAAGGTTTCTAAGTGTAGCCGAGCCAATGGTTGAGCAGGTCAATAGACAACAAACCTTGCTTGCTCAATTAGCCACTGATGCCCAGAGGGTCAGAGCTCAAGGAAGTACACATAGCTTCCTCTACGCGGGAGAAACTAGTACAGAAGAAGGAGAATGTGGATTAGGCTCAAAGGATGTTGATTAGCCTGAAGTAGTTGTTGGGACTGTCACCGGCACTGAGACTGTGGTTACTACTGTTGTTTCATTTGAGCAGGTCAGTACTACAAGCTCAACACTTGTTGAACCCACCACTAGTGCACAAGTAAGTGCTATGTTTACCACCACCTTGATTGTTCATCCCGATGTACAACCAGTGGCGCATGATAATGGTGATGATGGCGATGATGGTGATGATGGTGATGATGAGGATGAAGATGACGAGGATGATAACCACGAGTATGATGGTTTTGATGAACCTCGTGGTGATGGAAATGGTGGTAGTGGTAATGGAAGTGGTACTAGCAATGTCGATGCCACTGAAAATAAGACTGTTGATGTTGAGCAGTCAAAGGAGGCTGAGAAACTAGGGAAACGGAGGCTGCGTTGGATGCCAAGCTCGACTCTTTATTTAACGTTTACTCTTTTGCAGGCACCGTTCCCATTGTTCAAGAAGCCGTGGAAGAAAATAATGATGATGATAATAGAATCAACTATTCTCCCAACCCCGATACATCACCAACTAGGGAGAATGTTGAACCAACTGTTGACAAACACGTTGTCACCTCCGTTGCTGCTCCTGTTTGAGGTCGACCAATAAAAGGAATCAAATACAAAGGAGTGAGTAGGATGGGTAGCACTCGATAGAGGTCGAAGCCGTATCATGATTCGAGTTTCATTGCATACGCAGATTCCACAAAGATAGCCAAAGATGGGCTATTAGGCGTACAAATGGAGATATCACATATCTCTCCTACCGAGATATGCACTCGCTATCGATACTTAACATGAACTTCTTTCGAAAGACAGTAGCTCGTGAAGATAGCAAGGATTCTCTTGAATCATGGTTTAAGACCGTATTTTTGCAGAAAGAATGGAGAGACGAGTACCCAGTGCTTGCGGTTAATCCAGGTAAACCATATAAGGTGAAGATGATCAATCCATACAACGAGAAGCCGTCCAAAGAAAGACTTTAAAGGTTTCCTGACAATGATGGCCCGGCAATCTGTCATGGAATGCCTTTTGAAGATGACTTTCTTCACGACTTCATCGCCTGGAAATTTGACAACGTACACGACGAGGTCATCATGCATTGAACTCGCAACAGTGAGCTCAGATTCTTTGATGAGCATGAACTAGTAGGATTTGGACTTCTCGACCTTATGAAGCTAGTTGAGTCGCCCCTCTGTACAGTCGAAGATGTCCGAAGTGACAACACGAACGCTATCCTTGGAAAGTTCAACAAGTTTGTCAGATTACTTGTTGAAAAGAACCTTTTGTAAAGGATCCAGACGATGTGTGTGACTATGAGTCCGAATGCGAGTGGTGAGACGGAAAAAAAGAAAATACCAAAGACTAGAGGGAGATTGTAAGGCCCGGTTTTGTTTAATTAAGTCTTTCGTATATGTATCATTTTAGCTTACGTTTTCGTTCATTTACGTTTGTAAGTTTTGGGCCCAAGGCCTTTTTGTACTTGAAGCCCATTGGGCATTTATTAATAGAATGGTGTATAACATACTCACATATATAGTGTGTGTGTGTGTGTATGGAATATACCACGCAACCCTTGCATTTTCATTTTATCCAAGTAACCAAAAACTGTCTCAACTCCCTTTCTTTCTCACTAACTTTCGGCCTACACCTGCACACATACAATATCCGAGATCTCGGTCCAAATAGTTGTTTCCGCCAACTAGTTGTGAGGTTGATCCAAGAACAACTAGTATTTACTAATAATCCCAACTTTCAGATTTGTTGCCAATAACAATCTTAATTTAACCGACCGTTTGATGGAATCAGATTAATATAACAAACAAGAACAAGTTGAATTGCAAAGGCTTGGATTTTATTTATAGCAAGCTTTCATACATTGAGAGATCAGAGATTACATATAAATAGAACAAGAACAAACAACTAAAACCCTAATGCCTGACAAGAAGACCGAGTAAACCGGAAAACTTATTCAACACATAACGTAAACATAATTAAAAATAAAGTCACGTGGTATTATTCAGCTGATCTCACGTGAGCAATGCATGCATGGGTCATATTTCATTACCCTCCCTTGATCCATTTTCCTTAACTCCAAGCCAATCTCTGAAATACACAAATTTTTCCCATAAAACTAATTTCTCTTATAAAAAGATTAATCTCTTATAAACTGATTTAGTCAGCACATCTGCCAGCTGTTCATTTGTGTTACAATGTTCGAACTTCACAAAATCTTGATTCACCATTTCTCTTATAAAATGGGGGGTTTAGTTATGTAGGGCTAATATTCTATAATATTAAAAAGATTGTGTATGTATTTCTATTTGCTTTCCTTACAATCGGTGTATTACGTACTCAATACGTTTATTTGTATGGTAAAATCTTATTGGGCAAGCCCACTTGGGCCCAGAAATGAAAATATTAGAGAAATGGGGACCAAAACATTGGAGAAATGGGACCATATAAAAGGCTCACTTTAACCCATTTCTCCACATATAACTTCTTACAAAACTTCAAATGTTTCTCTCTTTGTGTGTTTGCAAACTAAGATCTGAGATCCGAGTGTTGTTAGTGATTCCGCAAAAAACACGGATTGATCCGAGTAAATTGTGAAAAACTCATATTATGCCGATTTAGTAGTTTTTAGACTAAAGTCTTTTTGACTCTATTGGTAGTTTAGGTGTTATCTTTTTTTTTTAATCACTATAGCAAATCGAGTCGAGTACTATAGCAAAAAATAACCGCAATTTTGTTCTTCTATCTAAAAAAATATGAAAAAAATAAAAATTAAAATGTCTTACGATCTTGATCTGTTGAAGAAGTGCCTAATGATTGAGAATAAAGCTAGGACAAGTGTTGCAGGTGGAAGCAGTCAAGCAAGAAATATACCTCCCAAGATACACACTTATGTTCTCAAATGTGTATCGATAAAGTAGAAAACTATAGGACTCATAATGCTTCTTTGATCAGAGAAAATATGGGCATCAAGTATCAGAAATATTAGTATATGAAAGCTGAAAGATATTTACTACTATAATTAAAACTCATCATGACGACATGACAAACTTACACTGAAATTTATTTGAATCTAATGTGCCAGTTGATTCTCACTAAAAATGAATAATTGTTTTAAATGCTAAAATTGAAGAACTTGAATTAGATCTTGCTCAAAGAAAAATAATTGTCGAAAAGTTTGAAATGGCGTCTCATAGGTTGAATGGTATTATAGGATCACAAATGGGGTAAAACAAAAGTCAGGTCTAGGATTTGAACATGCAGATATTCCTCCTCCATTTAATGATTACTTTACGTTTCAACACCCCACCCGTGGACGAAATGGTCTATGGGATTGGTCATGTTCCAAAACCTAATATTCATCCTTGAAGTTCCTAAAGTGGTTGATCCAATCTTTGAACCACTTTTTGAACAAGTTAGTTCTAATGGTAGTGCATCTTGTTCAACGGATGGTTTAGCGGATAATGAATTGGTGGAAGATGACATGAGTTTGTGAAAAGAATAGTGTTTTAAATTAACTTTTTGAGTGTGATGTGAATTCAAAACAATCATTTGTCAACTGTGTGTGTAATGATAACAACTTTGTTTTCATGCAAAATACATTAAACTCATTTTTGAATATTAATGTTGATTGTGACAATGTTGATGTTGGCATTGTTTATGATATTTTGGATGAAAATATTGATGTTAAGAAGTTGATTGCGAAACTGTGTCTAATGACTCTTTTATTGAAACATGTGAAAATATGAATGAGTCTGTTAATGTGAACATACCAAGCTGTTCATCATCAACTTGTAAGCCTAAGGATATTTCAGCAAAAACTAAAGTGTTTGAAAACCAAGTACCTTTAGCAAATACATTCCACCTCACAATCTCCAAACATTTTTTCAGAAAACTAACCATTCTCAATATTTCAATTATGTTGATGGATATTATTATGGGTATGGGTGTTACAAAGATATTGAAGCATATTATGCAAATGCTTTTGATGACAGAGGTTTAAATTTAGACATGTGATAAGACAGTGAGTACAACTTCTTAAATCCATTTTCTTGTCACCGTTCGTCAATCGTACACTGATGATAACTATTATAGTTATCCCAAGAGAAAATGTTGTTTTGTTTATGGTCATTCTTCTTACTTTGCAAGACATTTCAAGCACTGGTTTAAGCAACCATTTATATTCAAAGGCGGCTTAGTCAGTCCCCAAAAGGAGCTTTTAGTAGCCCAGATTCAAGGGCTGATCAAGCTGATACTGAAGCCAATGAAGTGGATATAAGATCCAAAGTTAATAAAGTAAAGCAAATAAAGAAACCGGTTTGGAAAACTAAAAAGGATAAAATCAAAAAGGATTCTAAGACTGTGTAAGGTATGAGGATTAAACAAAAATAGTTTTAAAATCAAGAAAAGTCCAAAATTGTCAAAACCAAGGAACAAGTTTTTACTTAGATTCCTAAGGACTATTTTTCATCTAGTGATGCTTCACAAATAAATAAATTTTTTCATGAAAAAAAATCAAGTTTGGACAGTTTACGGTTGAGCTTCCGAGACAAATATGTCTCGGGAACCTACGTCTAATTAAAGGCTTATTGCATGCAGGTTAATCAAGGAGGACTATTAATAGTATTCAGTACATAGTGGTTGCACCCGACATATGATGGGAGACAAACCCTTGCTATTTGACTCTAACCAATTGATGGCGGATTTGAGTCTTTCGTAAGAAACATAGGGGACACACTTCAAGGAATGGGAAATGTTTCATCTGGTACTTTGTGCTTCAACAACACCAAACTTGTTCAAATAGCTCAACCACAACTTGTCAAGCGTTAGCATCAGCTGTTGGGTTTCGGTTTGAACCACTTCTACTTTGTTATACAATGTGATAATCAGTATTTAAGATAATCCATCTAACAACAGTTTTGCTTACATTTTCACTAAAGCCATCGATTATGCACGATTCGAATTTCTGGTTGAATCGATCGGCATGATGAATTTTGAATAAAACAGCCGTTTATATCTTTTTGTATGTAAATTTGTAAATAATTTCATATATATCACAAATTTATAGGGGGAAATGAGTTAAGAATACCACACCAAAATATTTTCATTTGTTTATGTCACACCCTCAAAATCCACTAACGGAGTTTTACCGTCAGAGGGTGTGAACTAACAGGATCGGATTCATTAGTTATAATCAAACCATAAAACAAAGTTTCAAAACCATGAAAACGTTTACGAGTAATTAAATGCGGAAGCGTAAAAAAAACCATAGAAACCAATGTTGCGTCACGCAGGACGACTTAAAACCCAATGATAACAGTTGAAAATAAGTTTGCATTATTAAAAGTGTTTCAAGCAATGCATGATCCTAAACCGCGCGCCCGCCTCGGCTACCTGAGAATAACATACTAAAAGTGTCAACACAAGGTTGGTGAGTTCACAAGTTTATATAAAATAAAGCGTTTAGCGTTTGCGTTACAGCGTTTTGCGTTACCGCGGTGTGCGTTACTGCGTTTTGCGTTACAGCGTTTTGCGTTACC